>NW_027397123.1:2952162-3155124 GCF_003265705.2 Callorhinus ursinus | reverse complement strand
CCTAAGCCTGCTTACCCTATCCCACCCATTCCTTTCTGCAGAAATCACAGTAAAGTCTCTTGCCCACGTTTTTTCCTTGTTCTTTCTACCTCAAAACAGATGCCAGTGCTTCCCCATGTCAGCCTATGTTGCATGCTGTACCTCCAGTAAGTATAAAAATGTCTCCCTTCCTGACAGTCATCTCTGTGTCTGCGTCTTACCATACCTGATTAAAACAAATCCTGGGTCAATTTTTTAAAAAGCCACTCTGAAGAGGCTACATACTGTATGATTCCAACTTTATGACATTGTGTAAAAACAAAACTATAAAGACAACGAAATTATCAATGGATGCCATGGAATAGGAGGGAGAGATGAATGGTTGGAGCACAGGGGACCTTTAGGGCAGTAAAATTATTCTGTGTGATGTTGTGATGGTGTGACATGATGCTATATGACACATGACATTATGCGTTTTATAAACTCATACAACTATACAACACAAAGAGTGATTCCAAATGTAAATTATGAGCCTCAATATCAATGTTGATTAATAAACTATAACAAAAGTACCATACTCCTATACAAGATATTAATCATAGGGGAAACTGATCAAATAAGGGGGTCCACTTCATCTAAAGGATAGTTCAAGTTCAGTATTTCCTTGATGATTTTCTATCTGGATGATCTATCCAATGTTGAAAGAGAAGTAATGAAGTCCATTACTATTGTTGTATTTCCGTCGATTTCTCCCTTCATATCTGCTGTTCTTTTAATACTCTGAGATGCTCCAGTGTTGAACACATATATATTTACAATTGTTATGCCTCCTGATGAACTGACCTTCTTCTCTTGTTAAAGCTTTTCACTTAAAGTATATTTTGTCTGATAGAAGTACAGTTGCCTTATATTTTGGTTTTCGTTTGTATGGAACATCTTTTTCCATTCCTTCACTTTTATCCTATGTATGTCCTTAATACTGAAGTGAGTCTCCTATAAGCCGCACATAATTAGGTCTTATTCTTACAATCTTTCAGCAACGCTAGCTATGCCTTCAATTTGAGAATTTAATCCACTTACATTTAAATAATTATTAATAGTTAAGGTCTTATTATTGCCAATTTATTGATAGTTAAGGTCTTATTATTGCCATGTTTTCTGGCTGTTTTGTAGTGCACTTGTTCCTTTCTTCCTCTTTGGCTATCTTCCTTGTGAATCGATGATTATTTGTAGTACTATGCTTTGACTCCCTTCTCTTTATCTTTTCTGTATCTACTATTGATTTTGCTGTTTGGTTACCACAAGGTTTACATAAAACATCTTACAGATATAATAGTCTATTTTATACTGATGAATCAATTTAGAATGCATACAAACTCTACTCTTTTATCCCCATGCATACATTTCATTTTTCGTGTCATCCTTTGCACAGGGCCATGTTAATCTTCTCTGTATCATGCCAATTTTTAAGTATATGTGCTGCCGAAGTGAGCACACACATTTCATTTTTCATGTCACCATTTGCCATTTTTTAATGAGTATACAATAACAAATGATTGTAGCTATGATTATTTTTAATACTCTTGTCCTTTAACTTATATTAAAAACAAATGGTTACATATTACAGTATTCAAGTAACAGAATTTGAGTATATACGTACCTTTACTAATGTGTTTTATATTTTCATATTTTTTCATGTTATTAATTAGTGCCATTTTATTTAAGCTTAAGTAACTCCTTGTAGCATTTCTTGTAAGGCAGGTGAAGTGGTAGTTTTTTGTTCATCTGGGAAAGTCTCTCTCTTCCATTTCTGAAGCAAAGCTTGGCTGGATAACATTATTAGTTGGCAGCTTATTTCTTTCAGCATTAGAATATATACACCCACTCTTTCCTGGCCTGCAAGGTTAAATCCACTGATAGCCTCATGTGTGTTTCCTTATAGATGAGGACTTTTCTGTCTTCCTGCTTTAAAATTTTGTCTTTATTGGACAGTTTTATTATAATGCATCTTGGAGAAGATCTCTTTGGGTTAAATCTAGGAACCTATGAGCTTCCTAAACTTGATTGTCCAAATTGTTCCTCAGATTTGGGAAGTTCTCAGTCATTATTTCTCTAAATAAGCTTTCTGTCCCTTTCTCCATCTCTTCTCCTTCCAGGACTCCACAATGTATAAATTGCTTTTCTTCATGGTCTCCCTTAATTCATACAGGCTTTCTTAACCATTTTAATTTTTTTCTTTGTTCTTCTCTAACTAAATAGTTTGAAATGGCCTGTCTTCGAGTTCACAGTTTCTCTCTTTTGGTTGATCAAGTCTACTGCTGATGCTATGTATTTCACTTTTCATTACTTAATTGTATTATTAAGTTCCAGTATTTCTGTTTCATTCTTTTTTTATTTCTAACTCACTGAAGTAAGTGTCATTTTGTCTGCATATCATTTTATTAATTTCATTGCATTCTCTATCTGTATTTTCTTGCAGCTTACTCAACCTCCTTGCCATTATTTTGAATTCTCTATCAGGGAAAACATAGATCTCCATTTCTTTAGACTCAGATACTGGAAAATTGTATTCCTTGGAGGGAGGGGTCATGTTACCTTGATTTTTTAGAAGATGTATTCAGAAGACTTACATTGCTTGGAGGGGGAGATAAGAGAGTCACTGGAGAGAGTGGTGAGTGGATGGAGGGGGAGAAATGGAAATGTTTGAGAACTGATTGGTATGCTGCTAAATAAAAAGAAATTGTTCTAAATGTTATTCAAAATCCAGATGCATAAAAGAAAATATTGAAGCCACGATGAAAATGGGCACAGTCTTAGAAATAGAGTTAAAAAAAAAAATTCCCTAAAAGAAAAGCCTAAGCCTACATGGCTTCTTTGGTGAGATGTTTTTTGTTTGTTTGTCTTAATAATACCAATCCTTCAGAAAATAAAGGACAGAACACTTCTCAATTCATTCAATGAAGCCAGGAATGCCCCAATATTAAAACTAGAAAAAGACATCATAAAAGTTACAGACCAAAATACCCATGAACATAGAGGTACAAATTTTTAAAAAAAAAAAAAAGCAAACCAGGAGAGCCTGGCTGGCTCAGTCAGTAGAGTGTGCAACCCTTGATCTCAGGGTAATGAGTGAATTCCAGCTCCATGTTGGACACAGAGGTCACTAAAACAAAAAGCAAACCAGGGGCACCTAGCTGGCTCAGTCAGTGAAGCATGTGACTCTTGACCTTGGTGTCATGAGTGCAAGCCCCAGGTCGGGACAGAATTTACTTAAAAAAAATTGCAAACCAAATTCAGCAACTAACAAAAAAGATTATAAAACATGACCAAAGGTATTTATCCCAAGAATGCAAGATTGGTTTACAGCTAAAAGCCAATTAATACAATATACCTTACTAAAAGAATAAAGAACAAAAATCTCATGATGATGTTTTATCATGAATGATAAAACACTTGACAAACATTAAAGATTTTTAAAAAATGCTCAACAATGGAAGATTAGAATTTCCTTATCGTGATAAAGAGCATTTACAAAAGATTCTACAGTTAACATTATTCTTAACAGTGAAATATTGAATTCTTTATCCCTAAGATAAGGAGTAAGACAAAGATTTTTTTTTTAAAAGACTTTATTTATTTATTTGAGAGAGAATGAGAGATAGAGAGCACGAGAGGGAAGAGGGTCAGAGGGAGAAGCAGACTCCCCGCTGAGCAGGGAGCCCGATGTGGGACTCGATCCCGGGACTCCAGAATCATGACCTGAGCTGAAGGCAGTCACTTAACCGACTGAGCCACCCAGGCGCCCCAAGACAAAGACTTTTGATGCTACAATATTCATTTATCTTTTACATTATTTTTGATCCAATGTTAAAAGACAAGATATGAAAGGATTATAAACTGAAACACAAACACACAAATGGTGTTTATTTGCAAATGATATTAACTATGTGTATAAAACAGGGATTAGAGAACTACAGTCTGCAGTTTGCCTACAAAATACAAAGAGCACGTAAATTTGTAAATACAGTACTACTGATTCACACCCCTGCCCATTAATTTATGTAATATTGCCAATAAATGCTTTCATGTCGGAGTTGAACAACAGGGGGGTAGTGGTGCTGACTCCTGCACAGTCGAAAAGCTGTGTGTAACTATTGACTCCCCCCAAACTAAACTACTAATCACCTACTGTTGACTGGAAGACATACTGATGACAAACAGTTGATTAACATATGTTAATGTTATATGTTATATACTGTATTCTTACAATAAAGTAATCTAGAGAAAAGAAAATGTTATTAAGAAAATCATAAGAGAAAATAAATTTATAGTATTGTACTGTATTTATTGGGGGTAAAAAAGGAATGTAAGGGTACCCATGCAGATTAAAACATTTTGTTCAAGGGTCAACTGTACTTGCAAAAGATACCACATGGCCATAGTCCTGAGATTGTTACCATTTGATCCTTTAAGAAAAAGTCTGACAACTGGATGCAGAAAACACAAAGTGACTTACAAAATATTATAAGGCTATATATTATAAAACTAATAAGCAGGTTTGGGGAGGTCACTGATACAGCTAATACACAAAAGTCAATTCTATTTCTATACACTATAGGCAGACTATGAAAATGAAAACACTAATAAAACACTTTGACTTACAACAGAATGAAAAACAATACACCTAGAAATAAATTTAACAACACAGTATAAGGCACCTGGGTGGTTCAGTCAGTTAAGCGTCTGCCTTCGGCTCAGGTCATGATCTCGGGGTCCTGGGATAGAGCCGCACATCAGGCTCCCTGCTCAGTGGGGAGTCTGCTTCTCCTTCTGTCCCTGCCTCCCACTATTGTACTCTTTCTTACTCTCTCAAATAAAATCTTCAAAAAATAGTATAATACCTGTACAATAAAAACCAAAAAAGGATGCTGAGAGAAAATGCAGATGTAAATTAATGGAGAGATAGTAGACTCAATATTGTTAAGAAGGCACTTCTCCCCCTAATTGTTCTACATATTCAACAAAAATTCCTAGTAAAATCCCAGGAGGCTTTCTTGTAGAAAATGACAAAAGAATCCTGAATTTTATGGGGAAATATAAAGAACCTCTAATAGCCAAACACTTTTGAAAGATAATATAGAGAAATTACACTACAAGATTTAAAAATTTATAAACTACGGTAATTCAGACAGTCTGGTATTGGCATAAGGATAGCCATAATCTCAATGAAATAGAAAGTTCAAAAAGAAACGCTTATATTTGTGGTAAACTAATTCTTTTTTTTTTTAAGATTTTATTTATTTGACAGAGATACAGCGAAAGAGAGAACACAAGGAGAGGGAGTTGGAGAGGGAGAAGCAGGCTTCCCGTGGAGCAGAGAACACAATGTGCGACTCCATCCCAGGACCCTGGGATCATGACCTGAGCCGAAGTCAGACGCTTAATGACTGAGCCGCCCAGGTGCCCCTATGGTAAAATAATTCTTGACGAAGGTGCCAATAACTCAATGAGAAAAGTCTAGTCTTTTCAACAAATTGTACTGATATATTTAGACAACCACATGCAAAAAGAAAAATAACTAAGATCCATGCTTCACACCATATGTAAAAGTTAATTAAAATGGATCTCATACAAAAGTATAAGAGCTAAAACAATAGAAATCCTCTAAGGAAACACAGGACAAAATATTTGTGACTTGGGGTTGACTAAAAATTTCTTAGTTTGACATCAAAAACAAACATTAAATGAAAAAAATTCATAAACTGTACTTCATTATAATTTAAAAACCTTGCTATGCAAAAGATATTTTTAAGAAAATGAAAAGATGTTCCAAATACATTCCAAAATGACTACACTGGGAGAAAATATTTACAAATTAGATATCTGATAAAGGACTTCCATCAAACATATAAAAAACTCTCACAATACTCAATACTAGGAAGGCAAACAACCCAGTTATAAAAATTTGCAAAAGTTGAATATTTTAACAAAGAAAATTTACCAGTTAACAACTGGTAAGCACATGAAAATATGTTGTAACATCTTTAGTCAAGGACAAACTAAAACCATAGTAAAATACCACTATACAACCCAATAATGGGTATAATGAAAGTAACTGAGAATACCAAGTTTTGATAAGGATGTACAGAAAATGCAACAGTCCTACATTGTTGGTGAAAATGTAAAATGTTATAGTTACTTTGGAAAACAGTTTGGCAGTTTCTTGAACTATGAAATATAAACCTAGCATACAAACCATCAGTTCCACTCACTATGTATTTCTCCAGTTGAAATAAAGACAAATATCCATAGAAGGATTTGCATGTGAATCATCATAGTTGCATTAATCATAACAGCCCCAACAATGAAAACTGTCCAAATACTTATTAAGTGGGGAATGGATAAACAACATGGGGTAGACCTATATAATGGAATATAATTCAGGAATAAAAAGGAACTACTGATCAGTAATACAACAAAGATTTACCTCAGAAACATTATGCTAAGGAAAAGAAACCAAACAAAAGACTATACATTACATTATTTCATATATATCAAATTTCTAGAAAAGGGAAATCTACACATATACAATGCACTTCACGTATTGCCTGACTGAGAGTGTGAGCAAGGACTGACTGCAAACAGCACACAGATCTTTTTGGAGGGATAAAAGCATTTTAAAATCCAATTATGGTAATGGTTACACAACTCTTATAAATTTACTAAAAATGATTGAATTGGGGGTGCCTGGGTGGCTCAGTCAGTTAAGCAGCTGCCTTTGGCTCAGGTCATGATCCTGGGTTCCCAGGATCAAGCCCTGCATCAGGCTCCCTGATCAGTGGGGGAGTCTGTTTCTCCCTCTGACCCTCCTCTCCCACCTTGTGTTCTCACTTTCCCTCTCTCTCAAATAAATAAATAAGATCTTTAAAATAAAATAAAATAAGGGGGGAGGAGCAAGATGGTGGAGGAGTAGGAGACCTAAATCTCGCCTGGTCCCAGGAATTCAGCTAGATAGGGATCAAACCATTATGAACACCTATGAACTCAACAGGAGATCGAAGAAAAGAATAGCAGCGACTCTCTGAACAGAAAAGTGACCACTTTCTGGAAAGTAGGACGTGAGGAGAAGTGAATCCGAGGCCATACACAGGAGGATAGACGGCAGGGGAGGGAGCCTCCATCAGCCGGGTACCCGCAAGTAATAGAACAGCAGAGCACAAAATCGGAACTTTTAGAAGTCGGCTCCACTGAGGGACATCGCTCCAGCAGCTAAGCGGTGGGGGTGGGGAGTGGGGGGTGGGGGGGGTGGAACCCTTGCTGGGACAGTGTGGTCTCAGGACACTTGGGGTCATGGAAAGACCAGGGGTGCCTGAGTGCGGCAGAGCTTCCAGGTATGGGAGCAGGGAAACCGGCTGCAGAGACAGAGCTGAGGAGTGGGCTCGCAGCTCGGGGTTGCCATAAACTGTGATCCATGGTACAGTCGGGCCACTGCACTTTCAGCAGAGACCCAACAAGCGGCAGATCCAGGGAGACTCCCCTTCCTCCCCTGGGAGGAGTGGCGTGGGAGCGCACTGCAGGGATCTGCTGGGTTTGGAGACTCCAAATGGGGTTGTGTGCCAGAGATAGAAACGCTTGGTCACAGGCCGAGTGAGCACAGAGTGCGGCCGGAGACCGGGGAGAGGGGAGTGATTGACTGCTTTTCTTTGGGGGTGCACTGAGGAGTGGGGCCCCAAGTTCTCGGCTCCTCCGGGCCTGAGATTGGGAAGCCACCATTTTCACTCTCGTCCTCCAAAGCTGCATGGAAAGCTTGCAGGGAACAAAAGTGCCAGAGAGCAAACCCGAGCAGATGACTTGGCCCAGACCAGCAAAGACATTTGGGAACCTCAGCAACAGGCCCCTCCCCCAGAAGATCAGCAGGAACAGCCAGCCAAGACCAAGTTTACCGATCAATGAGAACGGCAGAACGCCAGCACTAGGGGGATACAGCACATAGAATTCATGGCTTTTTTCCCCGATTCTTTAGTCCTTCGAAGTTAATTTTTTTAATTTTCTTTTTCTTTTGAATTTTTCTTTTTTCCCTTTTTTCAAACATCTTATCAATCCCTTTTTTAAAAATCTTTTTTATTTTTCATTTTTAGAGTCATATTCTATCCCTTTATAAAAGTTAACCTTATTTTTGGTTTATATAAAAGTTGTTCTCTCTTTAAAATTTTGGGATAGTTTCTTCTAGCAGACCAAATTATACCCTAAATCTCTGGTATATGGCTTTGTTCTAGTCTGCTGCCTGATCACATTCTCTCCCTTTTTTTTTTTTAATTTCTCTTCTTTTGTCTTTCAACCAACTCATCAATTCCTTTTATAAAATCTTTTATACTTTTCATCCTTACAGTCATATTCCATTCCTTCATCGTATTTACCCTTATTTTTGTACATATATAAGCTTTTCTTTCTTTAAAATTTTGGGAGGCAGTTTCCTCTAATGACCAAAATATGCCCAAAATCTAGTGTGTGGCACTAATCTATTCACCAGCCTGATCATATTTGATCATATATTTTTTTTATCTTTTTCTTTTCCTTTTTCTTTTTCTCTCTTTCTTTACCCCTGGTTTCAGGTCTCTTCTGATTTGTTTAGCGTGTATTTCTCTAGGGTCATTGTTTACCCTGTTATCATTTTGTTCTCTCATTTATCTATTCTCCTCTGGGCAAAATGACAAGATGGAAAAAAAATCACCTCAACAAAAAGAACAAGAGGCAGTACCGACTGCCAGGGACCTAATCAGTACGAACGTTAGTAAGATGTTGGAACTAGAGTTCAGAATAACGATTATAAACATACTAGCTGGGCTTGAAAAAAGCATGTAAGATATTAAAGAAACTCTTTCTGGAGAAATAAAAGAACTAAAATCTAATCAAGTCGAAATCAAAAAGGCTATTAATGAGGTGCAATCAAAAATGGGGGCTCTAACTGCTAGGATAAATGAGGCAGAAGAGAGAATTAGTGATATAGAAGACCAAAAAGAGATAAACAACCACTGGATCATGAGGGCAGCATTAGAGAGATAAGTGATACCATAAGACGAAACAATATTAGAATAATTGGGATCCCAGAAGAAGAAAGAGAGAGAGGGGCAGAAGGTATACTGGAGCAAATTATAGCAGAAAACTTTCCTAATTTGGGGAAGGAAACAGGCATCAAAATCCAGGAGGCACAGAGAACCCCCCTCAAAATCAATAAAAATAGGTCAACACCCTGATATCTAATAGTAAAACTTACATGTCTCAGAGACAAAGAGAAAATCCTGAAAGCAGCTCAGGACAAGAGATCTATAACCTACGATGGTAGAAACATTAGATTGGCAACAGACCTATCCACAGAGACCTGGCAGGCCAGAAAGGACTGGCATGATATCTTCAGAGCACTAAACGAGAAAAATATGCAGCCAAGAATACTATATCCAGCTAGGCTGTCATTGAAAATAGAAGGAGAGATAATAAGCTTCCAGGACAAACAAAAACTAAAGGAATTTGCAAACACGAAACCAGCCCTACAAGAAATACTGAAAGGGGTCCTCTAAGCAAAGAGAGAGCCTAAAAGTAACATAAACCAGAAAGGAACACAGACAATATACAGTAACAGTCACCTTCCAGGCAATACAGTGGCACTAAATTCATATCTTTCAATAGTTACCTTAAATGTAAATGGGCTAAATGCCCCAATCAAAAAACAAAGGCCATCAGACTGGATAAAAAGCAAGACCCATCGATATGCTGTCTGCAAGAGACTCATTTTAGACCCAAAGACGCCTCCAGATTGAAAGTGAGGGGGTGGAAAACCATTTACCATGCTAATGGACACCAAAAGAAAGCTGGGATGGCAATCCTTATATCAGACAAATTAGATTTTAAACCAAAGACTATAATAAGAGGTGAGAAAGGACACTATATCATATTTAAAGGGTCTATCAAACAAGAAGATCTAACAACTGTAAATATCTATGCCCCTAACATGGGAGCAGCCAATTATATAAGCTAATTAATAACAAAAGCAAAGAAAAACATCAACAACAATACAATAATGGTAAGGGATTTTAACACCCCCCTCACTGAAATGGACGAATCATCTAAGCAAAAGATCAACAAGGAAATAAAGACTTTAAATGACACACTGGACCAAATGGACTTCACAGATATATTCAGAACATTCCATCCCAAAGCAACAGAATACACACTCTTCTCTAGTGCCCATGCTCTAGTCCAGAATAGATCACATCTTAGGTCACAAATTGGGTCTCAACCGGTACCAAAAGCTTGGGATCATTCCCTGCATATTTTTGGACCACAATGCTTTGAAACTAGAACTCAATCACAAGAGGAACATCGGAAAGAACTCAAATACATGGAGGCTAAAGAGCATCCTACTAAAGAATGAATGGGTCAACCAGAAAATTAAAGAAGAATTAAAAAAATTCATAGAAACCAATGAAAATGAAAATACAACCGTTCAAAATCTTGGGATGCAGCAAAGGCAGTCCTAAGAAGAAAGTATATAGCAATACAAGATTTCTCAAGAAACAAGAAAGGTCTCAAATACACAACCTAAACCTACACCTAAAGGAGCTGGAGAAAGAACAGCAAATAAAGCCTAAACCCAGCAGGAGAAGAGAAATAATAAAGATCAGAGCAGAAATCAATGAAATAGAAACCAAAAGAACAGATCAACAAAACTAGGAGTTGGTTCTTTGAAAGAATTAATAAGACTGATAAACCCTTGGCCAGACTTATCAAAAAGAAAAGAGAAACAACCCAAATAAATAAAATCCTGAATTAAAGAGGAGAGATCACAACTAACACCAAAGAAATACAAATAATTATAAGAACATATTATGAGCAAATATATGCCAGCAAATTAGATAATCTAGAAGAAATGGATGCATTCCTAGAGATGTATAAACTACCAAAACTGAACCAGGAAGAAATAAAAAACCTGAACAGACCTATAACCAAGGAAATTGAAGCAGTAATAAAAAAAAATCCCAACAAAGAAGAGCCAAGGGCCAGATGGCTTCCCAGGGGAATTCTCCCAAACATGTAAAGAATTAATACCTATTCTTCTGAAACTGTTCCAAAAAATAGAAATGGAAGGAAAACTTCCAAACTCGTTTTATGAGGCCACCATTACCTTGATCCCCAAACCAGACAAAGACACCATAAAAAAGAATTACAGACCAATATCCCTGATAAACATGGATGCAAAAATTCTCACCAAAATACTAGGCAATAGGATCCAACAGTACATTAAAAGGATTATTCACCACAACCAAGTGGGATTTATACCTGGGCTGCAAGGTTGGTTCAACATCCACAAATCAATCAATGTAATACAATACATTAATAAAAGAAAGAACAAGAACAATATGACCCTCTCCATAGATGCAGAAAAAGCATTTGACGAAGTACAGCATCCTTTCTTGAGTAAAACTCTTCAGAGTACAGGGATAGAGGGTACATACCTCAATATCATAAAAGTCATCTATGAAAAACCCACAGCGAATATCATTCTCAATGGGGAAAAACAGAGCTTTCCCCCTAAGGTCAGGAACACGACAGGGATGTCCACTATCACCACTGCTATTCAACATAGTATTAGAAGTCCTAGCCACAGTAATCAGAAAACAGAAAGAAATAAAAGGCATCCAAATCAGCAAAAAAGAAGTCAAACTCTCACTCTTTGCAGATGATATGATACTTTACGTGGAAAACCCAAAAGACTCCACCCCAAAACTGCTAGAACTCATACAGGAATTCAGTAAAGTAGCAGGATATAAAATCAATGCACAGAGGGGCGCCTGGGTGGCTCAGTCGTTAAGCGTCTGCCTTCGGCTCAGGTCGTGATCCCAGGGTCCTGGGATAGAGCCCCGTGTTGGGCTTCCTGCTCCGTGGGCAGCCGGCTTCTCTGTCTCCCACTCCCCCTGCTTGTATTCCCTCTCTCGCTGTGTCTCTGTCAAATAAATAAATAAATAAAATCTTTAAAAAAAAAAAAAAAAGATGCTCAGTAAGGCCAGGAGATGATGCATGAACAGAGTGAGAGTTTCAACAAAGACAAATAAGAAAGTACCAAACAGAAATCACAGAAATGAAGGGGAGCCTGGGTGGTTCAGTTGTTTAAGTGTCTGCCTTTGGCTCAGGTCATGATCCCAGGGTCCTGGGATCGAGCCCCACATCAGGCTCCCTGCTCAGTGAGGAGCCTGCTTCTCCCTCTCCTGCTCCCCCTGCTTGTGCTCCCTCCCTCTCTGTCAAATAAATAAATAAAATCTTAAAAAAAAACCCCACAGAAATGAAAATACAATCACAGAACTAAAAAATTTAACACAGAGGTTCAACAGCAGACTAATGAAGTGGGCAGAGGAATTCATACAGCTGACGAAAAGGGGAAAAAAATAATAATAAAGATGTGTAAGAGATTTAAGGGATGAAAATCAAGTGGGGACTACAACACCCCCACTTTTGTCAATGCATAGGTAATCAAGACATAAGAGTAAGTAAAACACTGAACTTAAGCAACATGTTAAATCAGATAGACTTAACAGTCATAGAATACTCCACACAAAAGTAAAATATTTTTCTGAAGCCCACATAAAACATTCTCCAAGATAAATCATAAAGGGAACAAAAGAAGTCTTGAGAAATTTTAAGAAAACTGAAATCATAGCAAGCATATTCTCCAACCACAATAGTATGAAACTAGAAAACAAGAAATTAGAAATCAATCACAAGAAGAAAACTATAAAATTTACTTATATGTGGGCAGTAAACAATACATTCACAACCAAACAATGGGTCAAAGAAGAAATCAAAAGAGAAATTTAAGGGGCACCTGCCTGGCTCAGTCAATGGAGAATGCAACTCTTGATCTTGGGGTTGTGGATTTGAGCCCCACATTGGGTGTAGAGATTACGTAAAAATAAAATCTTAAAAAAAAAAATAAAATCTTTAAAAAGAGAGAAAATTTTAAAAATACTGAGACAAATGAAAATGGAAAAAAACCCACCAAAACTATAACACCAGTCTAAGAGGGAAGATTATAGCAATAATCACTTGGATTAAGAAACAAAGATTCATTTTTTTAAAAGATTTTATTTATTTGACAGAGATAGGGAGCACAAACAGGGGGAGAGGCAGAGGGAGAAGCAGAAGGCAGATGCTTAACAAACTGAGCCACCCAGGCGTCCCAAGAAACAAAGATTTCAGATAGAATTCTGGAGAAGATGGTGGAGATGGAGGATCCTAAGATCATTTCCTCCCACAGATATACCTAGATAACACCTACATCAATGTAAATAATCTAAAAAATGAACTCAGGACTGGCAGAACAGACTCTCCACAGGTGGATGTAGAGAAGAGGCCACATCAAAAGTAGTAGGAAAGGCAGAGACTTGGTCAGGAACCAAGCTGACCTGCAGACCTGCAGACCTGTCCATGAGAGGGAGGTACACCACAGGCACTGAGAGGGGAGAGGAGCAGATCCCACACCAGGCACTCCAGGCATGGGGGACCTACACTGGGAAGATGAATCCCCATAGCATTTAGCTTTGAAAACCATAGGGAGATAACTTTGCAAGTTCTTACAATGAGTGGGGCTTAACACTGGGAATTTTAAAAATCAATAGCTGGGCTCTGAAAGAAACTGAATCCCCGCCCTAAAAAAAACACCATAACAAACAGCCACACTGAAATCCAGCATACAAGCAGTGGTGTGAGAGGCACCTGGGGTATTTGGAAAGGATTTATTAGTTAATTTCAGAAAGTGTACTGGAAGGGCAGGGATCTTCAGACTTCTCCAGGAACAAAGGAGCTGGTGGGCACCATTTACCGTCCCTGACCCCCAACTTAGATACATGGACACCTGTGGGACCAACGCAAACACTCTCTACCTAGCATGCTAACAGTGCCTTCCCCCTGACTGCTCTCCTGTGGATCGGCCCACTCCAACCTGTCTGTAGCAGGCGTCCATCCAAAGCATTGCCAGAACCTGACACTGTGCAGGCAGCCCAAACAGAAACTAGCACTACTCCAAAGTGACTCTTGCCCTGGGGAGAAAAGCTAACCACAGACACCAGTTCAACTGCAGCCCCAGCAGTGGGCTGGGGGCAGACATCTGGTCTGACTGCAGGCCTTGCCCACCAAAAAAGCTTCTCAGGGATCAACACAGGGAGAGTGCCCTGAATATGGTGCTGCCACAGCTCTGGCAAACGCCTGGTCTGACCCAAGTCAAGCCCAAGGTAGCCCCAAACTGGCCCATTAACACAGAGACCAAACCCTGCTCACAACAGAGCCACTGCAGACGACTAGATTGAAGGCAAACACGGCTCAGCCACAAGAGTAGGGGACACACAACTAAAGTGCCCTTGAACTGAATTCCCCTGAACTTTACTCCCCTGCAGTGCCAGATTCTAGTGAACAGGGGACGTTATATGGCAGGACACTACAGGAGCTCTTCTTCATAAGGCCACCACTTTCAAGGGCAGGAGACATAGCTGACTTTCCTAACACAGAGAAACAAACAAAGAGACAAAACGAGGAGATGGAGGAATATGTCCTAAATGAACGAACATGACAAAACCGTAGTAAGAGAGCTAAATGAAATGGAGATAAGTAAAATACCTAAGAATTCAAAGTGGTGGTCATAAAGATACTAATTAGACTTGAGAAAGGAATGGAAGACCTCAGTGAGACACTTAACAAAGAGAGAAAACATAAAAAAGAACGAATCAGAGATGAAGAACCTAATAAATGATATTAAAAATACACTACATGGAATAAATAGGAGACTAGAGGAAGCAGAAGAGTGGATCAGCAACCTGGAGTAATGGAAACAACAAAGCTGAACAGGAAGAAGAAAAATAATAATAAATAAAAATACCCTAAGGGAACTCAGCAACACCATCAAGCATAGTAACATTTGCAGTATAGAGATCCCAGAAGGGGAAGAGACAGAGAAAGGAGAAAATTTACTTGAAGAAATAATAGCTAAAAACTTCCTAAATCTGGGAAAGGAAACAAAAATCCAGATCCAGGAGACACAGAGATCCCTCAGCTAAATCAACCCAAGGAGGTCCACAACAAAACACATAATTTAAATGCAAAAAAAGAGTGATAGAGAATTTTAAAAGTAGCAAGAGAAAAGAAAACAGTTACATACAAGGGAAACCTATAAGGCAATGAGCTGATTTTCAACAGAATCTTTGCAGGCCAGAAGGGAATGGCATGATACATTCAAAGTACTAAAAGAAAAAACCTGCAGCCGAAAATACTCCATTCAGCAAGGCTATCATTCAAAATAGAAGAAGAAATAAACTTTCCCAGACAAACAAACCTTAAAGGAATTCATCACCACTAAACCTGCTTTATAAGAAATGTTAAAGAGGAGGACTCTTTGAGCAGAAAGGAAAGACCATCAACAGGAATAAGAAAAGTAGGAAGCACAAAAGCAGTAAAATTAAGTACATCTATGAAAATTAGTCAAGGGATTTATAAAATAAAAGGATGTAAAATATGACAGCATATACCTAAAACATGGGGGGGTGGAGATGAGTAAAAATTTAGTAATTTTAGAATGGGTTCAAACTTAAGTGACTATCAACTTCATATAGACTGCTATATGCAGATGATGTTCTATATAAATCTAATGGTAACCAAAAATCAAAAACTAGTAATAAATATGCAAAAAAAAAAACCCAAAACCCACCCCACGTAGGAACCCAAGTATATCCCTAACAAAAGCCAGCAAACAGTGAGAGAAGAAAGAAACATCAACTACAAAAACAAGTAACAATATCAATACATACATACCTTTCAATAATTACTTTGATTGTAAATGGACTAAACTTTGAATGTAAGTGGACTAAATGCTCTAATCAAAAGACAGAGGGTGATGAAATGAATAAAAACACAAGACCCACCTACACACTGCCTACGAGACTCATTTCAGACCTAAAGACACATTCAGATTGAATGTGAAGGGATAAAAAAGCATTTATCCCCAAACAGAATTGAAAAGAAAGCCAGGGTAGCAATACTTATATTGGGCAAAATAAATTCTAAAACAAAGGCTGTAACAACAGGTAAAGAAGGAAACTACACAATCATAAAGGGAATACTCCAATAAGAAGACATAACAGGGGCGCCTGGGTGGCTCAGTTGGTTAAGCGACTGCCTTCGGCTCAGGTCATGATCCTGGAGTCCCGGGATCGAGTCCCGCATCGGGCTCCCTGCTCGGCAGGGAGTCTGCTTCTCCCTCTGACCCTCCCCCCTCTCATGTGCTCTCTATCTCAAATAAATAAAATCTTAAAAAAAAAAAAAAAAAAGACATAACACTTGTAAGTATTTATGTACCCAACATGGGAGCACATAAACACATAAAGCAGCTAACAACAAACAAAAGGAGTAACCAATAGTGATACAATAATAGTAGGGAACTTTCACACCCCACCTTACATCAATGGACAGATCATCTAAACAGAAAATCAACAAGGAAACAGTGTATTTGAATGATACATTGGACCTGATGGCTCTAACAGATATATCCAGAACACTACCATCCTAAAATAGCGAAATACAAATTCTTTTCAAGGGCACATGAAACATTCTCTGGAATAGGTTACATGTTAGACCACAAAACAAGTTTCAACAAATTCAAAAAGACTTAAGTCCTGTCATGCATCATTTCTGACCACAACTCTATCAAAATAGAAATCAACCACAGGAAAAAATGTGGACAGAACACAAATACATCGAAGCTAAATAACATGCTAATAAACAATGAATGGGTCAATCAAAAAAATAAAAAAGGAAATTTAAAAAAATACATAGAGACAAAAGAAAATGAAAAAACAGCAGTCCAAAATCCTTGGGATGTAGCAAGAGCTGTGCTAAAAGGAAAGTTCACAGCAAAACCGGCCTATCGCAAGAAGCTAGAAAAAACTCAAACAACCTAACCGTACACCTTTAGAAGCTAGAAAAAGGAAGAATAAACAAAGCCAAAAGCCAGTAGAAGGAAGGAAATAATAAAGATTAGAGCAGAAATAAATGAAATAAAAACTAAAAAACCAATAGAACAGATCAATGAAACCAGGTTCTTTGAAAAGATCAAAAAAACTGATAAACCTTTAGCCAGGCCCATCAAAAGAAAAAGAGAGAGGACTCAAACAAAATCAGAAATGAAGAGAGAAAAAACAACCAACACCAACAAAATACAAAGAGGTATAAGAGAATATTATGAAAAATTATATGCCAACAAATTGGACATCCTAGAAGAAATGGATAAACTCCTAGAAACATATAACCTGCCAAAACTGAATCATGACGAAATAGAAAATTTGAACGGACCAATTACCAGCAATCAAATTAAATAAAAAAACTCCCAACAAACAAAAGTCCAGGGCTAGACAGCTGCATAGATGAATTCTACCCAATATTTAAAGAAAATCAATATCTACCTCTTTCAGACTATTCCAAAAAATGGAAGAGGAAGGAAAGCTTCCAAATTCATTCTTTGAGGCCAACATTACCCTGATAGCAAAACCAGATAAAGATACTACAAAAAAAAAGTGAACTATAGGCCAATATCTCTGATTAACATAGAGGCAATAATATATTAGCAAGCCAAATCCAACATACCTTATATTAGCAAGCCAACAACAATATATTGGCAAGCCAAATCCAACATACATTAAAAAAAAAACTTACCACAAAGTAAGATTTATTCCTGGGCTGCAAGGATGGCTCAATATTTGCAACCAATCAATGTGATACATCACATCAATAAGAGAAAGGATAAAAACCATATGATTGTTTCAATAGATGTAGAAAAAGCATGTGGCAAGAAACAACCATTCATGATAAAAATCCTCAACAAAATAGGTTTAGGGGAAACATACCTCAACACAGTAAAGGCCATATATGAAAAAACCCACAGCTAACATCATACTCAAGGTGAAAAACTGAGAGCTTCTTCCCTAAGATCAGAAATAAGATAAAGATGTCCACTATCACCACTTTTATTCAAGATAATACCAGAGGTCCTAGTCACAACAATCAGACAACAAAAAGAAATAAAAGCCACCCAAATAATTTAAGAAAGAAGCAAAACCTTCACTATTTGCAGATGACATGATACTACATATAGAAAACACTAAAACCTCCACCAAAAAACTACGAGAACTCATAAATGAATTCAGTAATGACAAAGGATACAAAATTTTTTTTTAAGATTTATTTATTTATTTTGAGTGAGAATGAGAGAGAGAGAGAGAAAGTACATGAGAGCAGGAAGGTTTAGAGGGAGAAGCAGGTCCCTCACCGAGCAGGGAGCCTGATGCGGGACTCGATCCAGGGACTCCAGGATCATAACCTGAGCCGAAGGCAGTTGCTTAACCAACTGAGCCACCCAGGCGCCCAGGATACAAAATTAATGTACAGAAATCCATTGTATTTCTATACACTAATTATGAAGTAGCAGAAAGAGAAACGAAGAAAACAATCCCATTTACACTTACACCAAAAATAATAAAATACCTAGGAATAAACTTAACCAGGGTGAAAGGCCTATACTCTGAAAACTACAAAACACTGATGAAAGAAATTGAAGTTGATACAAAAAAAAGGAAAGATATTCCATACTCACAGGTTGGGAGAATAAAAAAATTTTAAAATGTCCATACTACCAAAAGCAGTCTACAGATTTAATGCAATCCTTATCAAAATACCAACAGCATTTTTCACAAAACTAGAACAAATAATCCTAAAATTTGTATGGAACCACAGAAGATCCCAAAATAGCCAAATCCATCTTGAGAAAAAAACAATGCTGGAGGCTTTACACTTTCCAATCTCAAACTGTATTACAAAGCTATAGTAATCAAAACAGAATGGTTATTGGGGCACCTGGCTAGTTGGTAGAGCATGTGACTCTTGATCTCAGGATCTGGAGTTCAAGCCCCACATTGGGTGTACAGCTTAATTTTAAAAACAAAACAAAAGACAGAATGGTTACTAGCATAAAAACAGACTCATACACCAACGGAACAGACTACAGAGTCCAGACATAAACTCATGCATATATACTCAATTAATTAATGATAAAGGAGGCAAAAATATACAGTAGGGAAAAGACAGTCTCTTCAATAGATGGTATTGGGCCACATGCAAAAGAATGAAACTAGACTCTATCTAACACCATGCACAAAAATCAAATAAAAATGGATAAATAATTGAACGTAAGACGTGAAACCATAAAACTCATAAAAGAAAACACAGAGATTAAGCTCCTGGACCTCCTTCCTGATGATTTTTTGGATTTGACATCTAAAGCAAAACTAAACAAGTGAGATTAGATCAAACTAAAAAGTCAACAAAATGAAAAGGTAAACTATGAAATGGGAGAAAGCATTTGCAAATAATATATAAGGGGTTAATATCCAAAATATACAAAGAACTCCTATGACTCAACAGAAAAAAAGATCCAGGGGCGCCTGGGTGGCTCAGTTGGTTAAGCAACTGCCTTCGGCTCAGGTCATGATCTCAGGGTCCTGGGATCAAGCCCCGCATCAGGCTCCCTGCTCCACGGGAAGCCTGCTTCTCCCTCTCTCACTCCCCCTGCTTGTGTTCCCTCTCTGGCTGTGTCTCTCTCTGTCCAATCAAATAAAATCTTTTAAAAGAAAAAAAAGATGTAATTTGTGATATCAGTAACAAAGATGTCAACCTATAAAGGAGTAGAGCTTTTATCTGCAATTGAAGTTGGTATCAATTTAAAATAGATTGTTATAATTTTAGGATATTATATGTAATCCCCATGGTAACTACAAAGAAAATTCCTATAGAATACACAAAAGGAAATGAGAAGGGAATCAAAACATGTCCTTACAAAAAAATTACCAGAGCAGAAACACATTAGCAGAAAGTTCTGTATGAACAAGTACAGGGGTAGAAAAACCGAAACTGTGGGGCGCCTGGGTGGCTCAGTCGTTAAGGCATCTGCCTTCGGCTCAGGTCATGATCCCGGGGTCCTGGGATCGTGCCCTGCATCAAGCTCCCTGCTTGGCGGGAAGCCTGCTTCCCTCTTTCCTACTCCCCCTGCTTGTGTTCCCTCTCTCGCTGTCTCTCTCTCTGTCAAATAGGAAAAAAAAAAAATTCTGGGTGCCTGGGTGGCTCAGTCATTAAGCGTCTGCCTTCGGCTCAGGTCATGATCCCAAGATCCTGGGATCAAGTCCCACATCGGGCTCCCTCCTCGGCGGGAAGCCTGCTCTCCCTCTCCCACTCCCGCTGCTTGTGTTCCTGCTCTCGCTGTCTTTGTCTCTGTCAAATAAATAAATAAAATCTTTAAAAAAATTTCTTTAAAAAGAAAAAAAGATCCAATTAAAAATTTGACAGAGAATCTCAAAAGACATTTTTCCAAAGACATACAAATGACCTACAGGTAGATGAAAAGGTACCCAACGCCACTAATCATCAGAGAAATGCAAATCAAGGCAAATGTAAAACCACAATGAGGTATCACCACATCTACTAGAATAGCTATTACCAAAAAGTCAAGAAATAACAAGTGTTGGTGAGGATGTGGAAAAAGAGGAACGCTTCTGTACTGTTGGTGGGAATGTAAATTGATATAGCCACTATGGAAAATACCAGTTTCCTCAAAGACTTAACAGAACCACCATATGATCCAGCAATTCCAATTCTGGGTATTTATTGAAGGAAATGAAATTACTATCCTGAAAAGATATCTGTACTCCATGTTCACTGCAGCACTATTTAGAATAGCTAAGTCAGGGATATAACCTACAAGTCCGTCAATGAATGAATAGATACGGAAATTGTGTGTGTGTGTTTGTGTGAGGTAACATATACACAACAGAATATTCAGCCTTATAAAAGAAGGAAATTTTGCCACTTCCAACAACATGGATGGACCTTGAGAACATTGTGCTAAATGAAGTAAGTCAGAGACAGACAAATACTGTATTATCTCACTTATATCTGGAATCTAAAAAAGAAAAGAGCTAAACTCATAGATACAGAGAACAGACTAGTGGTTGCCAGAGGTGGGGAGTAGAGGGGTGGGGGAAACAGGTACAGGTGGTCAAAAGGTACAAGCTCCTAGCTGTAGGATAAATAAGTCTCAGAGATGTAATGGACAGCAAGTTGACTATAGTTAATTATACTGTATTATATATTTGAAAGCATCTAGGAGAGTAGACCTGTATTCAACAGAAAAAAATTTTGTAACGTTGTGATGGATGTTAAGTTATTGTGGCAATCATTTTGCAATATATACATATATCAAATCACTTTATTGTACATCTAAAACTAATACAATGTTATATGTCAACTTAACTGGATAAAAAAATAGGAGAGTTCTCTCCAGAAACCAACTCTGCTGGCACCTTGATCTTAGACTTTCACCTTCCAGAAGCATGAGAAATTAATTTCTGTTAAGTTACCCAGTCTGTAGTATTCTGTTATGACAGCCTGAGAAGACTAATAAACCCATATTTAAAGCCATTTTTATTTTCTCTTCTATGAACTATCTCTATATATTATTTGTTCGATTTCTTTTGGATTATTTTTTCCTTATAGATTTGTGGTACCTCTGTTATCACTTAAAAAAATTTTCGTTCTTTTTCTGTATATATGTTGCATGTAAATTTTCCCACTTCATTATTTGTCTCCTGAGCTTCTAGCATTTCCGAATTTTTGTCATGTAAAACAATTACACTTTTCTCTTATGGATTCTAGGTTTTTTTGTTAGACTTAAAAATGATTTCCACGTCCTGAGGCTATTAAAATTTCTTTCCCATCTTATTTCTCAAACTTTTATGATTTCATTTTTTACATTTAAATCTCTGATCCAATATAGAATGATATGAAATATTAAGGATCTAATTTTCTCCCTCTAAATGGTTGCTCCATTGTATTATAAATCAAGTACTAAAAACCCCATTTTTTTCACCACTGATTAGAAATGCCAGGTTTATCATGGATAGTACAACATTCCCTTCTATGTTTGGGTTTGTTTCTAGACTTTTTTTCTTTTAAGATTTTGTTTATTTGAGAGAGAGAAAGACCACAAGTGGGGTGAGGGGCAGGGAGAATCCCAGGATTCCAGGATCATGAGCTGAGCCAAAGGCAGATGCTTAACCAACTGAACCACCCGGGCGCCCCAGTTTCTGGACTTTCTATTTAGTTTCACTGATTCATCTGCTGATTTCCCAGTATCCTTGCCACTATGGTATTTTAATATTGCTACACTATATTTAAATATATGGTAGAACAAGTGTCATGAATTATTCTTTTTGAGAATTTTCCTATTCTACCATATTTGTGTTTTGACACGAACTTCAGAAACAACCTGTCTTTCATAAAATAATTATCAGGTTGGGATCATATTAAATTTTTATAAATTGGGTGTTTAAGATTTTGTTTTTTTACTTATTTGAGAGAGAGCACAGGAGTGGGGGGAGAAGAGGGAAAAGGAGAGGGAAAAAATCTCAAGCTGAGCACAGAGCCCAATGTGGGGCTCGATCTCATGACTCTGAGATTGTGACGTGAACTGAAACCAGGAGTTGGATACTTAACTGAGCCACCCAGGTGCCCCTATAAATTGTTTTTAATCTTTAATTGTTTGAGGCTTTGTATACTATGCTTTTTTTTTCCTGATTGCTTCCTCTCTATCCAAGTTCTCTTCATAAGATTATGCTCATTTCTTAATGACTTTATTCATTACTATCATATATTTTGTGTCTATTATTCCTGGGGTCTTTTAAGGTTTTTTTTCCCCATTAATCCTCTGTTATAGTTTTCACATATATCCATGTTACATATAACATATATTCATTTTGGTGTGTTTATTTTTATTCCCAACCAACTTAAAGTCACTTATTGCTTAAAATTGCTTTCAATTTATAAATTGAATGTTGAGGGGTGACTGAGTGGCTCAGCTGGTTAAGCAGCTGCCTTCGGCTCAGGTCATGATCCCAGGGTCCTGGGATCGAGCCCCATGTCTGGCTCCCTGCTCAGCGGAGAGCCTGCTTCTCTCTCTCCTCTGCCTGCCGCTCTGCCCACTTGCACTCTTTCTCTCTCTGCCAAATAAATAAATAAAATCTTTTTAAAAATATAAAGTCTTAAAAAAAATTGAATGTTGAACTAGAATTCATTCTGTATCAGTTTCTCCTAAGCAACCAAAGAAAAAGAAAAATAGGTGCAGCATATGCTGTGTTCCATAATGAGGTTCTGGGCATCTGTATAAGATTTGAAAAATAAGAACAGGCTATAAACAAATTTTGCCACCCTCAGTTCAACATACCTCAAGGTATTTGGGAAACTGGAGAAATTGGAGAAGATGAGGAAAAAGACTGTTTTTGTAAGGCAGGACTATTTAAGGATAGAGTTGTCAGTGTTTCTCCAGCTCCCTGGGGAAAGAAGGTGGGTTTTTCCTCGTCTCCTCAAACAAAGCATGGGGACCCTTAGGTCCCAGTGCCTCTAAGATCCAAAGTGGAGTGTAGTAAAGGAGTTCTTAGGAAAAATTTCTCTTTTTTCCTGCCACCTGGAGGAAAAAAAGAAATGGGAGCCTAATTCCCACCTGGTGACTAGATGTGGACAACATGGAGGGATCTGGCCTGGGGCAATCTATCTTGTCCTAGACAAATTCTGGAGGAGCCATTTGATCCATCAGAGAAGGTTAACCACTGTATTCCTGGGGACCTAGGGGTAATGTAAGGATTTTAAGTGGCCTCTGTGAAGGGGAGGTGCCAGCCTCATGGCCTCCCCTGCAGATAGATATCTTCAGCAAGGTATTTACTCAGAAACCCAGAAAGGCAAGAGACAATAAGAAACAGTCAGCTTTGAATATGCACCAACACAGGAGAAAACCAAAAATTGGTTACAACAGTATTAGATAAGAAAGATCTTTCCTGTCTCTTATCTTTCTTCCTTTCCTGTGCCCCTACTTTAGGGACAATCTAGTGTTGGGAAAACATCAGAAGAACACGGAGGGGAAACAGAAACTACACACATTCTCTGTCTTCCATAGGCTTCTTTTTTTTTTTAATATAGATTTATTTATTTTAGAGAGAGTGTGAGAGAGCAAGCATGTGGGGGAGGAGCATAGGGAGGAGAGAGAAACTCAAGCCGACTCTGTGCTGAGCTAAGTGTCCAATGCAGGGCTCAATCTCACAACCCTGAGATCACGACTTGAGCCGAAACCAAGAATCGGATGCTTAACCCACTGTGCCACCCAGGCGCCCCATAGGCTTCTTTTGTCTTTAAGACTGAGGTGCTACTAAGTTGTGAATGTTATTAATTAAATTAAATAATTAACAGTTGTCATAAATATAGAGGAAACTCAATTTTTTTAAAAAAGTAAGACTGAGCTGTAGGAAGAGAGAAGTTTTAATTTTAAAGAGTTTAGAGTCCTAATCAATACAATGCACTGAGCATTTTATTTGGCAAACTGAGGGTAATCTATCTGGTCCACTAGATTTTTTAACAGTAAAGACTGTAAAAGTACTTGTCAAACATTTCATCCATGGGTAGGGAAAAAATATAACCTCACAGAGAAGGGTTGAAAGAGGCAATTATGGGAAAATATGGGGTTTTTAAAGATTTTAATTATTTGAGAGAGAGAAAGCATGAGCAGGAGAGAGGGAGAAGCAAACTCCCTGCTGAGCAAGGAGCCAAATGTGGGGCTTGATCCCAGGGTCCTGGGATCAAGCCCCGCATTGGGCTCCCTGATCAGCAGGGAGCCTGTTTCTCCTCTCCCTCTGCCCCTCCTCCCCGCTTGTTCTCCCTCTATCTCTCTTTCAAATAAATAAATAAAATCTTTAAAAAAAAAGTGAAAATACAAAACTGGGTGCTGGAATGGGTTAAAGACCTAAATGTGTAAGGTAAAACTACAAAGTTAATATACAAAACTGGAGAATTTCTTCATGATCATAGAGCAGAAAAACAAATAGCAGTTTCATATTATAAACCACAGGGGGAAATATGTAATTGTGGTATTAAAATAAAGGCTTTCTGTTTAATAAGAAACAGAAACAGAATACATATAGAATAGGATTATTTGCAGAATCTAAAACTGTCAGGGAATTAATACCTAGAATTTTTTTTAAGATTTTTATTTATTTATTTGACAGAGAAAGAGAGACACAGTGAGAGAGGGAACACAAGCAGGGGAAAGTGGGAGTGGGAGAGGAAGAAGCAGGCTTCCTGCTGAGCAGGGAGCCCGATGTGGGGATCGATCCCAGGACCCTGGGATCATGACCTGACCTGAGCCGAAGGCAGACGCTTAACGACTGAGCCACCCAGGCACCCCTAATACTAGAATATTTAAGAAACTTGCAAATCAGCAAGAAAAAGGGAGCAATCTGCATTGAAATATGAGCACAAGCTACAAAGAGGCAATTTACAAATAAAGAAGCTCAAAAAGCTGACAAGCATTAAAAAACTACTTAAAATCACTGGCAATCAGTGGAAAGCAAAGTAATACTACAAAGATGTAACACTTTAGACACTTTAGACTCATAGATATGAAAAAGCTAGGTAGTGCTGTGTTCATTGCAGATTTAGGGGTACAGAAACATTCGTATGCAATCTTAGTGGAAATGTGGACTTGTACAGCCAATCTAAAGATGATTTGACACTACTCAGACAAGAAAACTCATATCCTATGACCCAGATATCAATGGCCTTCGAAATTCTCAAACAGGTCCATAAAGGGATATATACATGGATGTTATTTAATTTTTTATGGTGGTCAGGTATTGGAGATAACCTAAGGGTCCATCCCCCGGAAAAGCAGACAGGCAAAAAGTGGTGGATGCCCTGACAAATGTTTATACAGTGACAGAAGGACTGTAATAACATGGTGGTCACTGAAAAAGAAAAAAGGAACAGAAGACATATTATGTGTATAGATAAAAAAAAAATACTGGCCTGTAAAATATACGATTTTGTAAGAACATATTCAATATAAAAATATTTTGAATGTCTATAGTGGGAGAATGGAAACAGGGTGGAGATTGAATGAAGATTGACAGAGTCCTTCAACAATTAATGATTAGTGAGTCTGTTTAACTCAACTTCAGATTCAGAGGGTGATAAAAATTTTTCCTCCCTTCATATTCCGTATAGATCAAGCATTTAATGATACTATTTCTTTTCAGAATTTTGTTTTACCTCTAAGTTTTTTCTTGTTGAACTATTCTACCTAGCACCTCTAAAGAAATGTTAACTGGTAGTAGAAAAAAATAGATATATTATCTCTTTCCTAACTTAATAGGAATGCTTCTAGTATTTCCCTATTAAGAATCACAAACTTGGGGGCACCTAGTGGCTCAGTTGGTTGGGCATCTGCCTTCGGCTTGGGTCATGATCCTAGGGTCCTGGGGTCAGGACTTCCTGCTCAGTGGAAAGCCTGCTTCTCTCTCTCCCTCTGCTGCTCCCCCTTGCTTGTGTGCTCACTCTCACTCTCTCTCTGTCAAATAAATAAAATCTTAAAAAAAAAAATAGAATCACAAACTTGGGCACCTGGGTGGTTCAGTTGGTTAAGCATCTGCTTTCAACTCAGGTCATGATCCTGGAGTCCTGGGATCGAGTTCTGCATCAGGCTCCCCGTGCAGCAGGGAGTCTGCTTCTCCCTTTGCCCCTCACCCCACTCTCGCGCTCTCTCTTGCTCTCAAATTAAAAAAAATCTCTAAAAAAAAAAGAATCACAAACTTGTCATTTATTTTCTTGTGTATTTTCTACTATAGTCATTGCATTTCTACAGTTACTCTTATTAAGTCAGAATGGGTAATAATCCGAAATGAAGTGACAGTAAATTTCAAGGTGCAATCAGTACAAGAGGCAATATAGTCAGAAAGAAGGAAGTTAGAGAAGTGAGAGCCTCTCAACATAGATTGGGACTGGGAAAAACAATCCATGTCCAAGGAAATTAAGCTGGAAAGGCTATAGAATCAATGGTACTGGGGAAAGATTCTCATCTTGATTTTCACTTGAGAAACACCAACACACCCAAATGATTTTAATCACACTCAAAGAACCAAGTCCTTATCTTCAGAAAATATTCTTACTAGTCTGTTACCTTTAATTTTTTGTACCTTTATTTTTACATTTAACATGAAAGGCCAGGTCATGTGATAATCATTAGAAGGGCCCAAATTCAAGACTGAATAATGGTGACAAGTTATTTCAGTCTCTGCCATGCCAATAGTCTTCTGGGGAAGATGGCCCCAGCAGGTAAAATTTGCATGTTTCTTTGGCTTGTGCTTCTGTCAAATCTAATCAGAAATTTGTGTCATGGGGGGAGCGTGTGGGACGCCACGAATTCCGTTTGGAGGCATCTTTGAGCTCGCACAGTAGACACCATGAACAAAGCTCACCCTCCCGAATTGAAAAAATTTATGGACAAGAAATTGTCATTGAAATTAAATGGTGGCAGACATGTCCAAGGAATATTGCGGGGGTTCAATCCGTTTATGAATCTTGTGATAGATGAATGTGTGGAGATGGCAACTAGTGGGCAACAGAACAATATTGGAATGGTGCAGATCAATGGTCTGGGCTGGAAAAATAGCTTGAAGAATCCCTTGAAATGAGACTCCCACCCCACCCCCCAAGTTTTATGCTAATGGACCTTCCTTTCAGGTAATACGAGGAAATAGTATCATCATGTTAAGAAGCCTTGGAGCGAGTATAAACAATGGGTGTGTTCATCAGAAGAAATCAACTGCTTCCACATGTCCCCTCCATAGTACCTGTTTTACTACAATATAAAAATCAGGTCGTATGCATTTTCATATTGAACTTTTTTGTTAAATAAACTTTTATAATAGTAAAAAAAAAAAGAAATTTGTGTCATTTTTCATTGTTCCTTCTCCTCTTCCTCCTTCAGCAAATTCTAACATTTTCCCTCTGACTATATCTCAAATCCCTCTATTCCTATCTCCACTATTAACACACTAGCTTGGGCTACCATTATCTCCTCCTTAAATATCACAATTTCCTTCTTTTTAAAAATCTTTCCCCACTTTTTAAATCTCCCTACTTCCAATGTTGTCTGCTGTTTTCATGTTTAAAGTATCCAAAAGAATAGGGGCACCTGTCGGTTAAGCGTTTCCCTTCAGCTCAGGTCATGATCTTAGGGTCCTGGGATCAAGCCCCACATCAGGCTCCCTGCTCAGCGGAGAACCTGCTTCTCCTGCTACCCTGCCCCTGCTCATGCTCTCACTATCTCTCTCAAATAAATAAATATAATCTTTAAAAATAAATAAAGTATCCAAAGAATAAAACTTTAAAACTATTCTGACAGGTTTCTAATGTTGGGGGAGGATTCCCCACACCACCAAGCAATTCTCCAACATCACCTACATGCCCTACAGTTTAACTCAATTCTGACATGATCTACCTGGAGATAACATTAGATTCCACAGGTTAAGGGCTCAGTCTTATTAGAATACCACCTCCTTCTGACATCAGTTGCAAGCCCAGCTTGTCACCTGTACTTCTGACCAACCAGCTTACCGACTGGAGGTTCCAATGACCCCTCCTTGTGTTTGATTAATGTACTCAAAAAACCATTTTACTTACCAATTACCAGTTTATTATAAAAGGATATAACTCAGGAAAACTCAAATGGAAAAGATGTATAGGGCAAGATATGGGGAAAAGGCAAAGAGCTTCCATGCCCTCTCTGAGCTTGCCACTCTCCCCAAATTTCCACATGTTCACCAACCCAGAAGCTCTCTGAACCCTGCCCTTTTGGATTTTTATGGAGGCTTCATTACAGTGTTAAAAAGTATGAAAATGATCCCTAAAACGACTATAACACTGTATTAAAAAAAAAAGTGAAAATGAGTAAAGAAAACCTCATTTAAATCTCCCACGAAGGGGAAGGTCTCATGTACCATTCCTTGCAGTCTGCATAACCAGCAGGAAGAAGGAAGATAATTCTTATTTTGCCAAGGGAGGATACTTTTCAGGTAGGAATTTTATCTCCTGCATTTATAAAAAGAGGGAGGGGGTGCCTGGGTGGCTCAGTTGTTAAGTGTCTGCCTTTGGCTCAGGTCATGATTCCAGGGTCCTGGGATCGAGCCCCGCATCGGGCTCCCTGCTCGGCCAGGAGCCTGCTTCTCCCTCTCCCACTCCCCCTGCTTGTGTTCCCTCTCTAGCTGTCTCTCTCTCTCTCTGTCAAATAAATAAACAAAATCTTAAAAAATAAATAAATAAATAAGTAAAAAGAGGGAAGATCTCTCCCTGCCCCTGCAACAATCCACTAACCACCGCTTGCAGCCAATAAGAAAACTCTACAACCTCAAACTTTTTCTTCTCTAATGAACTTGTGTTCAAAACAACCCTCCCCAATTTCCTGCTAATGCCTAATAAAAGCTGACATTCCCTTTGTTTCTTCAGACTTATCTGTGATTTGCCATGGTTTTCTTGTCCCTAATTGTAATTCTTCAGCTATTTTCTTTCCTTTTTTTCCTTAAGATTTTATTTATTTATTTGACAGAGAGAGAGATAGCAAGAGCAGGAACACAGCGGGGGGAATGGGAGAGGGAGAAGCAGGCTTCCAGCGGAGGAGGGAGCCCGATGCAGGACTCGATCCCAGGACCCTGGCATCATGACCTGAGCCGAAGGCAGACGCTTAAAGACTGAGCCACCCAGGCACCCTTCCTCTGCTATTTTCAAATAAACTCATTTTGCTAGCAAAAAAGCTATTTTAAAAGAAAACCACCGGCCCAAAATGTAATTACAGGGGTTTAATACTTAACCTTAATAGCACTTTCAACCTCCCCCAGAAATGCTGTCTTTACCAGTCTGGTCAGCACCAATAAAGTTATCTGTCATATAGGCCCTTCTCCATCCCCCAAAGGAAAATGAGGAAACCCACCTAATAAGATGCTTTTTTCCCCAGAGGAAGTGACCTTGATATTGAAGTCCAAACAGGAGTTCCAGGCAAGGCTTTACTGGGACTTTGGCTCAAGCACAAGGGAGACAGCACAAAGGGAAGATCCTCAGGCTGTCTCTCCAGGAGACGTCAAGGAGAGCTTTAAAGAGACATAAGCAGGAAAAGGGGGATGGCTAGGCATGTAGGCGCAGGGAATTTTGGGGGCACTTGCACACTTAAAGGTCACGCTTCTTCGTGCAGCACATGTCTAATTCCACTGCTGGGCATGATTTTTAGTATTATAACGAGGGAGAAATTTGGTGAAAGGTTAGCGCTGGGTCCATTTTGGTGCAGACCGGTTTGTTCCGCTTCTTGCAGCCCTGCTTCCCTTTTAGTGTATAGGGTACTTCTGCATTCCCGAGAGGTAGGTTACTCATGAAGCATGTGGTTCAGCTCTTCCCTCTATAGACCTAGCCAAAGAACACTGGATTTTTTGGTTAGGGGTGAGGGGACCCAAGTCCAGTCCCTGCTCTGTCTCAAGTTCCCTTTCTGGAGCTCTTTGTAGATTCCCCCTACTTATTAGATTGTGAACCTGGGCATATACCCCTTTATTCATGTAAACTAAACTACTCTGACACATATTTCCACACACTGCACAGAGGCATATTCCTCCACAGCCTTGCAAGAATTGTTAACTTTGTTCTTTGTTCTTTTTTCCCCAGTACTAGCTACTGGAACTGGGGACACAGGCTGCTTGATAACTGATCAAGGATAGAAGCAGAAAAATGTTCACCTTTAGCCCTGAATAGTTCTGATAAGGTTTAAATAAATACATGCTGGTTGCTACATTCTTAAAGGGTCTCATGACCGTCTGTAAATCTCACTGATAGTTAATATTGAACTGAATGGTAAGCACCAGAGAAATCATGTGAGTAGAAATTTACAAGTAGAAATTTAAAGATATTTATAATACTCCCTTCATGTCCCCTCCCCCTCAAGTACTAAGCATATAACCAGCAGCTTCACACAGCAAAAGTGCAGCTAAATACACAAAGTTGCACTATAGGTCTCAAGAATTCTTTCTTGACCATTGTGCTCCATGACCCTGTAACAATAACATCTCTTTTGCAGACATAAGGGCAACATGTGACAGGACCACTGGAAGGCACCAGGTCAGTATGCAGAGGGCAACTACTAACCGGGAGAAGTTTCAAGACCTTCTCTAGAAGTTTCAAGGCCCTCCAGTTCCTGCCCTAACACCCACATGCTCTGCTAATAATATATAAACTGTTCCTAGGCTCAACAAGGCAAGGTAGATTTGGGACCTGTCTTTGTCTTCTCCTTGGGTTGCCCTTCAATAAACCTTTCTCTGCTTCAAACTCCGTGACTCAGGGATGGGCTTACTAAGCACAGGGCAAACAAATCTGATTTCAGGGCTCAGCAACAATGGGATGCTGCCACATTCATGAATCATTTAATAAAGCTAATTAAATCTTTAAAATGTACTCTGTTGAATTTTTCAAATTTAACAATAGCCATGATTGATTAAATCATTGGCCACTGGCAAATGATTCAACCTCCAGACCCTCTCCCTTCCCCAAAGTTGGAGGGGGACTGAAAGTTCCATCCCTCCAATCACCTGGTAGGGGCCACTAGCAAGCAGCCCAGGCTTTGGTCATCTAAGGTTTCCCAAAGTCACCTCATTAACATAACAAAAGACATCCTGATAGCTCCCTGCACTTAGTGAATTCCAAGGGTTTTAGGAGCTCACTGCCAGAAAAAGCTATGAAGAACAAATACATATTAATATAAATTACAGCATCACACTATTAAAGTTGCAATTGATCTTTAAACAGCTTAAGGAATTTATACTAAACAAAATTAGTAATTGTTTAAGTGCTCTTGAAAAGATGGTTATTGATATATTATTCATTAGATTTAGAAATTTAATAAAGTAAGCCTTGAAGAAAACATGACTAACAGTGAACATCTTTCACCCACATCAAAAGTCTTGCGGACGCTAAAAAATTCATACTGTTTGAAGAACACAGGATTAACATATTCCTTGGCACATGCATGACTGCCCTCCTCTAGAGGCAGAGTTAACACATGTAGAGTACTCAACAGAGTAACGCAAACCTAAGGCATTCTGTGCATGTTTCTTCTGTGCAACCAGAAAGTAAATACCACTGCTATCACTTATTAAGTACTTACTATTCTTTCATCAAATATCTACTGAGTGCCATTCATGTGCCAGTCATTGTGTTAAATGAAGACTTAGATAAGAAACCCCTTCTTTCAAGAATACTTATTCTTCTGAAATGGTTCCAAAAAATAGAAATGGAAGGAAAACTTCCAAACTCATTTTACAGGCCAGCATTACCTTGACCCAAAACCAGACAAAGACCCCATCAAAAAGGAGAATTACAGACCAATATCCCTGATAAACATGGATGCAAAAATTCTCACCAAAATACTAGCCAATAGGATCCAACAGTACATTAAAAGGATCATTCACCATGACCAAGTGGGATTTATTCCTGGGCTGCAAGGTTGGATCAATATCCACAAATCAATCAATGTGATATAATACATTAATAAAAGAAAGAACAAGAACCATATGATCCTCTCAAAAGATGGAGAAAAAGCATTTGACAAAGTACAGTACCTTTCTTGATTAAAACTCTTCAGAATGTAGGGATAGAGGGTACATACCTCAATATCATAAAAGCCATCTATGAAAAACCGACAGCAAATATCATTTTCAATAGGGAAAAACTGAGAGCTTTTCCCCTAAGGTCAGGAACACAGCAGGGATGTCACTATCACCACTACTATTCAACATAGTACTAGAAGTCCTAGCCTCAGCAGTCAGACAACAAAAAGAAATAAAAGGCATCCAAATCAGCAAAGAAGTCAAACTCTCACTCTCTGCAGATGATATGATACTTTATGTGGAAAACCCAAAAGATTCCACCCCAAAACTGCTAGAACTCATACAGGAATTCAGTAAAGTGGCAGGATATAAAATCAATCCACAGAAATCAGTGGCATTTCTATACACCAACAACAAGACAGAAGAAAGAGAAATTAAGGAGTCAATCCCATTTACAATTGCATCCAAAACCATAAGATACCTAGGAATAAATCTAACCAAGGAGGCAAAGAATCTGTACTCAGAAAACTATAGAATACTCATGAAACAAATTGAGGAAGACACAAAGAAATGGAAAAATGTTCCATGCTCATGGATTGGAAGAACAAATATTGTGAAAATACCTATGCTACCTAGAGCAATCTACACATTTAATGCAATCCCTATCAAAATACCACCCACTTTTTTCAAAGAAATGGAACAAATAATTCTAAAATTTGTATGGAACCAGAAAAGACCCCAAATAGCCAGAGGAATGTTGAAAAAGAAAAGCAAAGCTGGTGGCATCACAATTCCGGACTTCAAGCTCTATTACAAAGCTGTCATCATCAAGACAGTATGGTACTGGCACAAAAACAGACACATAGATCAATGGAACAGAATAGAGAGCCCAGAAATGGATCCTCAACTCTATGGTCAACTAATCTTTGACAAAGCAGGAAAGAATGTCCAGTGGAAAAAAGACAGTCTCTTCAACAAATAGTGTTGGGAAAATTGGACAGCCCCATGCAGAAGAATGAAACTGGACCATTTCCTTACACCACACACAAAAATAGACTCAAAATGGATGAAAGACCTAAATGTGAGACAGGATTCCATCAAAATCCCTGAGGAGAACATCAAAATCCTGAGGTCGAAGAGGAGCAACCTCTTTGACCTCAGCCTCAGCAACTTCTTCCTAGACACATTGTCAAAGGCAAGGGAAGCAAGGGCAAAAATGAACTATTGGGACTTCATCGATATAAAAAGCTTTTGCACAGCAAAGGAAACAGTCCACAAAACCAAAGACAACCAACAGAATGGGAGAAGATATTTGCAAATGACATATCAGATAAAAGGCTAGTATCCAAAATCTATAAAGAACTTACCAAACTCAACACCCAGAGAACAAATAATCCAATCAAGAAATGGGCAGAAGACATGAACAGACGTTTCTGCAAAGAAGACATCTAAATGGCCAACAGACACATGAAAAAGTGTTCAACATCACTGGGCATCAGGGAAATACAAATAAAAACCTCAGTGAGATACCATCTCACACCAGTCAGAACAGCTAAAATTAACAAGTCAGGAAACGACAGATGTTGGCGAGGATGCGGAAAAAGGGGAACCCTCCTACACTGTTGGTGCGAAGGCAAGCTGGTGCAACCACTCTGGAAAAGAGTATGGAGGTTTTTTCAAAAAGTTGAGAATAGAGCTACCATACGATCCAGCAATTGCACTACTGGGTATTTACCCCAAAGATACAAATGTAGTGATCCAAAGTGGTATGTGCACCCCAATGTTTACAGCAGCAATGTCCACAATAGCCAAACTATGGAAAGAGCCAAGATGTTCATCAACAGATGAATGGATAAAGAAGATGTGGTATATATATAGAATGGAATATTATGCAGCCATCAAAAACCCCAAAATCTTGCCATTTGCAACAACATGGATGGAACTAGAAGGTATTATGTTAAGTGAAATAAGTCAATCAGAGAAAGACAAGTATGATCTCACTGATAGGAGGAATTTGAGAAACAAGACAGAGGATCATAGGGGAAGGGAGGAAAAAATAAAACAAGATGAAACCAGAGAGGGAGACAAAACATAAGAGACTCTTAATCTCAGGAAACAAACTGAGGGTTGCTGGAGTGGTAGGGGGTGGGAGGGTTGTGGGGGCTGGGTGATGGACATTGGGGAGGGTATGTGCTATGGTGAGGGCTGTGAATTGTGTAAAACTGATGAATCACAGACCTGTACCTCTGAAACAAATAATATATTATATGTTAAAAAAAAAAAAAAAGATAGTAGGAAGGGAAAAATGAACCGGGGGGAAATTGGAGGGGGAGACGAACCATGAGAGACTATGGACTCTGAGAAACAAACTGAGGATTTTAGAGGGGAGGGGGTGGGGGAATGGGTTAGCCTGGTGATGGGTATTAAGGAGGGCACATATTGCATGGAGCACTGGGGTGTTATACGCAAACAATGAATCATGGAACACTACATCAAAAACTAATGATGTAATGTATGGTGTCTAACATAACATAATAAAATAAAAAATACACTAAAGTTAAAAATAAAACCTACCCAGATAAAGTAAAAACAAAAAAACAAAAAAACAAAAAAACCCTTCTTTCATAAACCTCATACTTACAATGGAGAGAAATGCTACTCACATTTCATACATCTAAGGGAAATACGTTTTTACCAAATAACTTTCCTATATGTACAACTTAAAATTCTCTATTATCATTTAATATTGTATAATCATACAAAATTTTTGGATATGAGAGGCTCCATTTTTAAGAAAAGCTTCATTTTCATTTTCTTTTTTATTTATTTGAGAGAGAGAAAGCAGGGGCAGGGGGAGAGGGAGAAGCAGGGAGCCTGGATGTGGGGCTCGATCCCAGGACCCTGAGATCATGACCTGAGCCGAAGGCAGATGCTTAACCAACTGAGCCACCCAGGCACCCCAAGAAAAGCTCCATTTTCAGGGAGCCTGGGTGGCTCAGTCGGTTAAGTGGTTGTCTTTGGCTCAGGTCATGATCCCAGGGTCCTGGGATCGAGCCCTGCAACAGGCTCCCTGCTCAAGGACAGCCTGCTTCTCTGTCTCCACCATTTGTGCTCTCGTATCCACCGTCTCTCTCTCAAATAAATATAAAACCATAAAAAAAAAAAAGAAAGAAAGAAAAAAAGAAAGATAGAAAGATAGAAAGAAAAGCTCCATTTTCCTTTCTAAAACCAATAGCTAATGATCTAATAATCTTGAACTGGGCAAAAAGACCCTTGGCCTGACCCAGAAGCGGCAACTGTTTTACAAGCAATTATCTGTAGAATCAAGAGGGCCATGAACATCTTGATCAATAAAACTGCTGGCTATGGACTTTCTGAAGACAGAATAATTAACTAATGTATAGGAGGAACAATTTTATTTATCAACATCAAGAGAACAGTCAATGTGTAACCACATTGGTTCTGCCTGTGAGTAACAATTAACTTTTTCTTTTATCCAAATCATGTAATTGCCCCCCACATCTTTTCTCATAAAAACCCCTTGCTTTCACCTTGCATGTGGGATGCTTTTCTGGATACTGCCAGAATCTGTGCTCCATAAGCTGATTCTTCAATTCCAAATAACCAGCAGGGCTTTTAAAGGTCATTGTGCTTGGCTCTGGGAGAGCTTGGAGGACACTGGATCTGAAGGGTACCTGGGGCACACAGGGGGAAGGTTGGTTACTCGTCTCGAAGTATGTCGCAGAGAAGTAGGCTTTGCATTCACAGAGAGACCCCTCTGGGAACAAAGAAACTGGCAGAAGCCATTTCCCTCCCTCACCCCTCAGCATAAGCAGAGGGTCACCTGTGGGAACTAGTGTGGTGTCCACATTTCCTACCTAAATTGCTCACACCAAAACCCCCCACCCAGCCCCAGAACTCCAGAAGACTGGTCCTTCCCATTCAGCTTGCCTCTGTTCCAGCACAGCAAGCCCCCTCCTTAAGAAGAGGAGCTCTAATCCCCGCCAACACTGCGTCTCCTGACCTGGGACTTTTGTGAGGCCTAGGTTCCAGTGGCAGCAGTGACAGGTCTGATTTCACAAGCATACCAGAGCATACCTAGTAAAAACGCACCACATTCAGGCCAGGAACCAAACACTGCCCACAACAGGCAAAGAGAGCCTCTGCAGACAACTGGCCTGAAGGATATAGGAGCCAGCACACAAGAGCAGAGCACACGCAGCACACACTGGAGACACTCCCAGAAGCAACAGGCCCTGGGGAACATGGGATACTATACTGCAGAGCACTACAGGACCTCTTCTTCATAAAGCCATTGCAGTCAAGAAAAGAAGACATAGGTGACCTTCTTAACACAGAGAAACAGGTACAGAGACAGACAAAATGAGAAGACAGAGGAATTTGTCCCAAATGAAAGAATAGGACAAGGCCACAACTGGAGATCTAAGCAAAACAGATAGAAGTAACATGCCTGATAGAGAATTTTTTAAAGATTTTGTTTATTTATTTGTCAGAGAGAGAGAGAGCACATAAGCAGAAGGAGCAGCAGGTAGAGGGAGAAGCAGGCTCCCCACTGAGCAAGGAGCCCAATGTGGGACTCGATTCCAGGACCCTGGGATCTGAGCCACCCAGGCCTCCCCCTGATAGAGAATTTAAAGCAATGATTATGAGGATACTCACTGGTCTTGGCCAAAGAGTGGAAGACATCAGTGAAACAACCCAGGGATAAGAAATAACATAGTAGAGATAAAGGGCTCCATAAACAAAATGAGACACATATTTGATGGAATGAACAACAGATTATAAGAAGCAGAGGAACAAATGAATGACTTAGAGGACAGTAATGAAAAGAGGGAAAAAAGAATTATGCAAACCAAGAATAGACTTAGGGAACACAGTGACTCCATCAATAACAACATTTGTATTATAGGAGTCCCAGAAGAAGAGAGAGGGAAGCAGAGACTTTATTTGAAGAAACAATAGCTGAAAACTTCCCTAATCTGGGGAAAGGAAAGAGATATCCAGATCCAGGAGGCACAGAGAACCCCCAACAAAATCAACAAAAGCAGATCCACACCTGGACAATCATAATCATATTGGCAAAATATAATAAGAGAAAAATATTAAAAGCAGCAAGACAAAAGAAGACAGCTGCATACAAATGGAACCCCAAGGCTATCAGATTTTTCAGCACAAACTTTCCAAGCCAGAAAGAAGTGGCATGATATATTCAAAGTGCTGAATGGGAAAAACCTGCAGCCAAGAATACTCTATGCAGCAAAGTTATCACTCAGAATAGAAGGAGAGATCAAGAGTTTCCCACACAAACAAAAACTGAAAGAATTCATGACCACTAAACAAGCTCTGCAAAAAATATTAAAGGGGATTATTTGAGTGGAAAGTAAAAACTAAAAATGACAGTATGAAGGTAGGAAACACAAAGGCAGTAAAAATGAATATTTCTGTAAAAATCAGTCAAAAATCTCACCAAAAAAAAAAAATGTAAAACATGACACCATATACCTAAAACATGGGGATGGGGTAAAGAATGGGTTCAAACTTTAATGACCACGAACTTAGTATAGAGTGCTGTAAGTAGATGTTATATACATACCTAATGGAAACCACTAATAGATATGCAAAGAAAAAGAGAAAGAAACCCAAATATATCACTAAATAAAACCAGCAAATCATGAAAGAGTGGAAGATGAGAATCAGAGAAAATCTTCAGAAACTATAAAACATGAAATAAAAAGGCAATAAATACATACCAATAATTACTTTGAATGTAAATGGACTAAACACTCTAATCAAAAGACACAGGGTGACATGGCGTGCCTGGGTAGCTCAGTCAAATAAGTGTCAAACTCTTGGTTTCGGCTTATGTCATGATCTCACAGTCATGAGATCGAGTCCCATGTCAGACTCCTTGCTCAGTGCGGAGTCTGCTTAGGATTCTCTCTCTCCCTCTCCTTCCCCCTCTGCTCCTTCCCCTACTTGCACACTCTGTCTCTAAAATAAATAAATAAAATCTTAAAAAAAAAAAAAAGACATAGGGTGACAGAAGGGAGAAGACATAGAGAATTTTTTTTTCAAAAACAATACCCAACTATATGCTGCCTACAAGAGACTCATTTTAGAACTAAAGACACCAGCAGATTGAAAGTGAGAGAATGGAGAAACATTTATCATATGAATGGATGTCAGAAGAAAGTCAGAGTAGCAATATTTATATCAGACAAAAGAGACTATTTTTTTAAAAGATTTTATTTTTATTTATTTATCAGAGAGAGAGAGAGCACAAGCAGGGGGAGCAGCAGGCAGAGGGAGAAGCAGGCTCCCCGCTGAGCAAGGAGCCCAATGCGGGACATGATCCCAGGACCCTGAGATCATGACCTGAGCCAAAGGCAGATGCCCAACCAGATGAGCCACCCAGGCGTCCCCAAAATAGACTCTAAAACAAAGACTGTAACAAGAAAGAAAGAAGGACACTAAATAATAAAGGGGACAATGCAACAAGAAGATATAACAATTGTCAATATTTACCTCCACAACATGTGATCACCCAAACACTTAAAACAGTTAGTAACAAATATAAAGCAACTAATGTATAATAATACAATAATAGGAAACATTAACATCCCACTTACATAAATGCTCATATCATCCAAACAGAAAGTCAAGAAGGAAACAATGGCTTTGAATGACACACTGGACCAGATGGATTTAACAGATATATTCAGAACATCCCATACTAAAATAGCAAAATACACACTCTTTTCAAGGGCACATGGAACATTCTCCACATCAAATCACATATTAGGCCAAAAAACAAACCTCAACAAATTCCAAAAGACTGAATGAAGTTGGGGGTGCCTGGGTGGCTGTCAGTTGAGTATTTGACTTTTGGTTTCAGCTCAGATCATGATCTCATGGGTTGTGGGATCCAGCCCCATCGTGGGCTCTGGGCTCAGCAGAAAGGCTGCTTGGAATTCTCTCTCCCTCTCCCTCTCCCTTCCCCCTGCTTGCACTCTCTTTCTCTCTCACTCTCAAATAAATAAATAAATCTTAAAAAAAAAAAGATTGAATGAAGTCATACCATGCATCTTTTCTGACCACAACACTATGAAACTAGAAGTCAACCACATGAAAAAACATGGAAAGACCACAAATACATAAAGGCTAAATAACATGCTATTAAACAATGAATGGGTCAACCAGGATATAAAAGAAGAAATAAAATACATGGAAGCAAATGGAAATGAAAGTACAATGGTTCAAAACTTTAGGATGCAGCAAAAGTGGTTCTAAGAGGGAAGTTTATACCAATACAGGCCTACTTCAAGAAGAAAAATCTCAAATAACATGACCTTAGAAGCTAACATAACCTAAAGGAGCTAGATAAAGAATAAATAAAACCCAAAACCAGCAGAAGGAAGGAAATAATAAAGATTAGAGCAGAAATAAATGGTATAGAAACTAAAAACAAAAAACAGTAGAACAGATCAATGAAACCAGGAGCTGGTTCTTTGAAAATATCAATAAAATTGATAAACCTTTAGCCAGATTTATCAAGAAAAAAAAAGAAAGGACCAAATAAGTAAAAACACAAATGAGAGAGGAAAACTAACAAGCAACACCACAGAAATGCAAGAGAATATTATGAAAAAATATATGCCAACAAATTGCACACCCTAAAAGAAATGGATAAATTCCTAGAAACATAACCTACCAAAACTGATGCAGGAAGAAAATTTGAACAGACCAATTACAGCAATGAAACTGAATCAATAATCAAAAAGCTTCCAACAAACAAAAGTCCAGGACCAGAGGGCTTCACAGGCAAATTCTACCAAACACTTAAAAAAGATTTAATACCTATTCTTCTCAAACTATTAAAAAAAAAAAAAGGAAAACTTCCAAATTCATTCCATGAGGCCAGCATCATTAATACCAAAACCAGATAAAGACAGCGCGAAGAAAGGGAACTACAGACCAATATCTCTGGTGAACACAGATGCAAAAATCTTCAACAAAATACTAGCAAACCGAATCCAACAATACATTAAAAAAATCATTCACCATAATGAAGGGGGATTTATTCCTGGGTTGCAAGGGTGGTTCAATATTTGCAAATGATACCTGACACACCACATCAATAAGAGAAAGCATAAGAACAATAACCATGTCAATATACGCAGAAAAAACACTTGACAAAGTACAATACCCATTCATGATAAAAACCCTCAACAAAGTAGTGTTAGAACATACCTCAACATAATAAAGGCCAAATATGGAAAACCCACAGCTAACATCATCCTCAATGAGGAAAAACTGAGAGCCTTTCCCCTAAAGTCTGGAATAAGACAAGGATGTCCACTGTCACCACTTTTATTCAACATAGTAATTGAAGTCCTAGCCACAACAATCAGACAAGAAGAAATAAAAGTCATCCTGGGGCGCCTGGGTGGTTCTGTCATTGAGCATCTGCCTTCGGCTCAGGTCATGATCCTGGGGTCGGGCCCCACATCAGGCTCCCTGCTCGACGGGAAGCCTGCTTCTCCCTCTCCCACTCCCCCTACTTGTGTTCCCTCTCTCACTGTATCTCTGTTAAATAAATAGAATCTTAAAAAGAAAAGAAATAAAAGGCATCCAAATCAGTAAGGAAGAAGTACAACTTTCGGTATTTGCAGATGACAGGATACAATACATAGAAAACCCAACACACTCCATCAAAAAACTGCTAGAACTGATAAATGAATTCAGTAAAGTGTCAGGATACAAAATACACCTACAAAAATATGTTGCATTTCTACCCACCAATAATGAAGCACCAAAAAGAGAAAATAAGAAAACAATCTCATTTACAATTGCACCAAAAATAATAAGATTCCTAGGAATAAACCTAACCAAAGAGGTGAAAGACCTAAACTCTGAAAACTACAAAACACTGGTGAAAGAAATTGAAAACAAGAAGAGAAATGGAAAGAAATTCCATGCTCATGGATTGGAAGAACAAATATTTTTAAAATGTCTATACTACCCAAAGTATGCAATCCCTATCAAAATACCAACAGCATTTTTCACAGAAGTAGAACAAACAATCCTAAAATTTGTAAGGAACCACAAAGAACCCTGAATAGCCAAAGCAATCTTGATAAAGAAAAACAAAGCTGGAGGCATTACAATTCCTGACTTCACATTATATTACAAAGCTGTAGTAATCAAAACAGTATGGTACTGGCACAAAAATAGACATACAGATCAATGGAATAGAAAACCCAGAAATGAACCCACAACTAAATGGTAAATGAATCTTTGACAAAGCAGGAAAGAATATCCAATGGGAAAAAGAGTCTCTTCAACAAACAGTATTGGGAAAACTGAACAGCAACATGAAACTGGACCACTTTCTTGCATCATACACAAAAATAAATTCAAAATGGATTAAAGACCTAAATGTGAGACCTAAAACCATAAAAATCATAGAAAAGAACACAGCCCATAATTCCTCAAACATTGGCCAAAGCAACTTTTTTCTAGATAGGTATCCTGAGGCAAGGGAAACAAAAGCAAAAATAAACTATCGGGATTACGTCAAAATAAAAAGCTTCTACACAGTGAAGGAGACAGTTAACAAAACCAAAGGGCAGCCTATGGAATGGGAGAAGATAACTACAAATGACATATCCAATAAAGGGTTAATATCCAAACCATATAAAGAACTTATAAAACTCAAGATGTAAAAAAAAAATAATCTAATTAAAAAGTGAGCAGAAGAACATGAACAGACATTTCTCCAAAGACATACAGATGGCCAACAGACACATGAAAGGATGTTCAACACCACATCAGGGAAATACAAATCAAAACTACAACGAGATCTCACCTCACACCTGACAGAATGGCTAAAATCTACAACATAAAAAATAATAGGTGTTGGTGAGGATGTGGAGAAAAAGGAACCCTTGTGCACTGTCGGTGGGAATGCAAACTGGTGCAGCCACTGTGGAAAACAGTACGGAGTTTCCTCGAAAAATTAAAAATAGAACCATCCTACTATCTGATCTCACAATCACACTACTGGATATTTACCCAAAGAATACAAAAACACTAATTCAAAGGGATACATGGACCTCTATGTTTATCATTATTTACAATAGCTAAGATACGAAAGCAGCCCAAGTGTCCATTAATTGTGAATGGATAAAGAAGTGGTGTGTGTGTGTGTGTGTGTGTGTGTGTGTATGAAATACTATTCAGCCACAAAAAAGAATGAAATCTTCCCATTTGCAAGGACATGGATAGTGCTAGAGAGTATAATGCTAAGTGAAATAAGTCATAGACAAATACCATATGATTTCACTCATATGTGGAGTTTAAGAAACAAAATAAACGAGCAAAGGGGGAAAACAAAGACAAACCAAGAAACAGACTATTAACTATAGAGAACTGATGGTTACCAGAGAATAGGTGGATTGAGGGGAGAAGGGGAGGATGGGTGAAACAGGTGATGGGAATTAAGGAGTGCACTTGAGATAAGCACCCTCAGGTGATTAAAATAAAAACATTCTCAAAGAATTTAATTATGTGATAAGATACGGTATCACTTAAATGAAAATATGTATATATTTGTGTATATAAATCTACAGTAAAACCAACATACCCAGCACTCAATATAAAATGTACTATTTGTGGAGGCCTGGGTGGCTCAGTCCGCTAAGCGACCAACTCTTGGTTTCCCTCAGGTCTTGATCTCACGGTCGTCGATCCAACCTGGCCTCCTGCTCCAAGCAAAGAAGAGAGTGGGCTTGAGATTCTCTTCCTCTCCCTCTGCCTGTCCCCCTCCCATTTAGGCTTTGCATGCGCTCTCTCTCAAATACATAAATCTTTTAAAATAAACAAATAAATAAAATGTACTATTTTCTATATTAATAAAAAACTGGGAGTGCAAGGAAGATATTTTCTAAGAGAAACAGTAGGTTCCAGGTTACTTGATGGGTCTTTGTTAGGCGTTCGCCAAGAAAGAAAAAAGATCAAATTTGAAAAAATAAAGCATTTCGGAGACAAAGAGAAAATACTAAGTCACCTTAAACATTACTTTTAATTGTCACAACAATTATTTCCTCCTCCAACGGAGACCTTTTTTGGAGAAGTATAGAGACGGGGAAGGAGACAACAGGCCATTCTTTGGGCCCCGATGAGAAAGTCAACTGGCTCCACCTGCCACACACGACCCTCGCCATCAGAGACCAGAGCTTCCAAATCAATCTTCAGGGTCAGAGAGAAGAGTCAAGGCTTTTACCGTCAAGGGGCAGAGCTGTCTTGTCTTGTGCTCCCATATATGATTGCGTGTGACACAGTCAACAACACAATCTCCCCAAATCCACACAGTGCTGCACAGTCTCACACCCACTACTAGACACAAAGTCACACCCTCCCTACCCTTCCCACACAGTGCTCCACAGTCACAATACCCACGGCGGCTCAGTCACAAAGCTCCCTATACTAGCATACAAAGTGGAATACCAGGTCACAGTCACAACCGCATACCCACTACAGGGACACAGTCACAGGTAACCCCCCCCCCAGTGTTACACACGGTCACACATGAACAATCATACCATGGGGACTCACAGTGCTATAAGCTAATCCACACCCGCACACACGGTATCACACACGTTCACAATCACACATACATCACTTGACAGTCACAAAATTTCACCACCGCCCCTCCTCAGCCCCTTCTACCCGAACAGACTTAATATTCAGTTTCCGTCCCGACCCCGGGACTTTTTTCAACCTCGGGGGTCCTCTGAAACGTGTCAGTAGGCGGAGCGCGCTGCTGAGAGACCACCACTCGCGGCTAAATAGGGCTCAGCTCAAAGCCGCCCGCCTCGCTGTGGGGAGGAGCGGCGGACACGATGCCTGCTGGGAAATGTAGTTAAGCTCCGTGGTAGCGATGGAAAAGATGGCGCCCGGCTTGAGCCCTGTCCTCCCCCCGCCCACCCTGAGGCACGAACTGTGCCCCGAAATGTTTCGGCGCTCCAGGGGTAGGTAGCCTTACACCTTGGCCCCTACTTGGAGTAAGCCCGGCATGCTTGAACTGAGTTTATTATAACCCAAGGCACACCACTGCCCTCTCCGAAAGGCAGAGTTAACACAGGAAAGATTATTAAACTGAGACTCGGACTACTTACACTCCTCCCCCAACCAGGGAGACAGTCCCACAAACTCTGGCGCAGGAAAGAAAGCGCGAAAAGCGGACTTCAACCCCCTGAAACTTATGGGAAATGTAGTCCGCAGTCAGAAAAGTGGAGGACCGGCCAATACCGACAGATTCTGTCCGGTACTGAGCCCGGCTTGGCGGAGCCCAGGAGACCTCTGGGAGTGCTAGCCAGCCCAAGGAGTGCGCAGGCGCAGACTTTCTGGCTCGCCATAGTCGTCTTTGTCTGCGGGTGAGTGTGGTTTCGGCCTCGCAAGGCGCAGATCTGGGCGTGGGACCTGGGGTTCTGGGCTCAGAATCCGGTCAGGGAAGCTGTAGGGGAGGATTCTTAGAGCCTGCGACAGGGCTGGGGAGGCTGACGGGGACGAATCGCTTTCTGTGACGTGCAGTGTTCAAAGCCTGTGCGGATGGGGGCAGGGGTACAAGGAGGAAACTGGGGCGAGTTCGCAGGTGGGTGACGGAGGGTGTGAAAGGGTTGTAGAGATACAACTTGCGTGAGAATTGCGTGGTTCCAAGTTTGTGAGGATGGATGGCATGGTGAGCTTTATGGGGTAGTAACCTCAATCTCAACGTTTCTAAAATAATAATAAAGATGCATCTTTCTGGAGTATCCGTTTTTCTGAAAGAAAGGAAAATGGCTAAGACGAGAGATAAGTAATTTTTAAAGCGATTTTTATATAAAGGCAGACTGATTGTGGATTTTATTTCCGAAAAACTTGTTATTGGATTACTAGACTCCCCCTGTGTATTGACTTTTCGTAATTCTTTGGAGGAACTTTGGTGAGCACCTTTGAGAAGCCCTTGAGTAAGGAGGAGCTTTAAGAGCTAGTTTCCACTAGTGTAGACAGCACAGAATTGTGGAGGATATTGTCCTGTCTTTGGTGCAGAGATAGCAAGTAACTGATCTAAGACTCCCTTGTTTCTAAACGACGTGGCAGTGACTCGTAATTTGACCAGGTTTTCCCCAGACCAAATGGCGTTTGTAAATGTAGTGAAACAAATTGTCTTCTATCTAAAACGACACTTTCTTCCAGTATTCTATCACACTTAACATAATTTTCAATAAAATGAAAAGGTACCACGGTACAAAAAATTCATATACACAAATAATAGCTTTGGTATATACAAAAAGTAATCAGTAACAGTTATGACTACTTTATTTACAACAGCGACAAATCAGACAAAACACCTTGGGGTAAACAAGAAATGTATAAAATCTATATAACACTAAATTCTTCAGTTAACAAGATGCAAAAGAAGACTTGAACAAATGGAAATATATGTCATATCTTAGATTTAAAAAGTCTGCAAGGTATTTTGTGAAGAAAGCTAAGTGCCTGTTTGGTAATACCTAATATACCACTTTTTTAGTAAGTGGGAATAAGAATGTATATTTGTAGGTGCATAAAGAAACTTTTGAAGTTTACACAGAAAATAAAAAAGGTTGATGAGGAGGGAGATGTAACAGCTAGGGCAGGGGTAAGAATCACATTTTTGCTTCCCTGGTTGTAGATTTCCATTTTTAACTGGGATGGGGAAATTAATGTCTTTGTTCACTCCATTACTTTTTAGATGTTTAGCACTGCCTCACTCTTGAATGTTTCCTTGACTTCCATTATACTACTTTCATTTGTATAATTCTAGTCAAAACCAAGAAATAATCCTCCCCCACCAAAAAGCTCCATTAGTGACTTATGTTTCTGTTTTCCCCTTAACTATTAGTGTTCCTAAGTTTCTTACTTTGATTATATATAATATGTATTTATATATAAATACATATCTCTAAGAACAAAATTCCATTGCTGTGGCTTCACCTGACAGGTGACTAACAAATGTCCATTCCTATTTGAGCCATGTCCTGAACTACTGATTCACATATCCAAATGCATAATGGACTGCCCCACCTTGAGGTTGCACAGGAACTTCAAACTCTAAATTTATGCCCACAATGTTAGTACTGTTATCTTGTTTCCTGTGGTTTGCCTCCATCCATTTCCCCTTTGATTACCTGTTTTGTCAGTTCATAACACTGTCCATCCAGATTTGAAGCCTCTTATATCTGAGTAAGGGAAGAGCTTCTCAGTAAGTTTGACTCTTACCTGTCACACCACATTACAAATTGGAGGCCTAGATTTCTTAATTACACATAATAAATGATAAATATGTTTGCTGAATCAGTGAATGACCATATAATTATATGGCATTTAAAATATTTCATTTCTCCTAGAGTAACATAACCTAGGTAAAATATTAGGCTGCTAAAAATGTTTAGGAATGCTGACCATGACGAATACATGAATAACATCCTTTACATTTTATCCATATCATTTAAGGTTGGTGACTTCAGATTTAGGAGAAAAGTGTTTTTATACGGGAAAATGACATTCAGAACTGTGACTCTTCAATCAGGAGCAAGGCCACATGTACCTGTTAAGGTTGTGATTCTGTAGAACTCTAACAACTCAGTCTTGTAATTTTTCTGTATCACCTAAATCCTGAAAATGACGTTACCCATTTCTGAAATGTGTGGAGCCTTTTTTTTTTTAAGACTTATTTATTTGAGAGAGAGTGTGTGTGCACACACAAGCGGGGGGGAAGGGCAGAGGGAGAAGGAGAAGCAGGCTCCCCGAAGAGCAGGGAGCCCTGTGTGGGACTCAATCCCAGGACCCTCAGATCATGACCTGAGCCGAAGGCAGACTCTTGACCAACTGAGCCACCCAGGTGCCCCTGTGTAGAGCCTTTAAATGGCATAATGGGTTTGGCTTGGGATGCAGAGTATAAATCCATGTGCTCACGTGTATGCATGTGTACCAGCTTCTAAGCCAAAGGGTCATCATTACTTTGTTTTTTTCACAGGCCAGGTTCCTTGTACATCCACAGGACCTGCACTTGCCTTGTCCTTCAAAACCTTGCAAGAGTCCTATAGCCTCAACCTGAATTATGGGATGCTGCTTTGACCCTCAACAGTAACGTCCAAGTCCTGTGTCACTGTTTAGAAGTTTAAGGCACCAGTTTAACAAGAAGATCAGTGGATGACTGAGAGAGAAATGTAAAGGAGGTGCTATCTAGGTGAGTAAGAAAGAACCCAGCAGGTATTAATGGGATAAAGGCTCATTACAGTTACTCAACCCGCAACCTCTGAAAATTTTTTGAGGCAGTTGTCTTATCAGCCCTTGTCTTTTGGAGTAACAATTGCTGGAAATTCTTTAGATACCCAAATAACATTTCCAGATAATCTTGCTTGATCAGTGCTTTTTTTTCCTCAGATTTTGGGGGACTGGTTGCCCCTCTAACCTCTCTTCTGGATGTCACCCTCTTCATTTGTAGTCTCAATTTGATAAATTTTATGATGTACATGTGTTCTCCCTTTCACTTACATTCTCCATTTTTTATTTCCCCCTAGATGTCTAGACTTCTTCCCTTAAGCATTCATTCATCTTGCCAAGGATTACAAGATCTCTAGTCTTTCAAATCTTAGCATATAGATTCTTTTCTTTAAAATTGAACTTTCTGGGGATGCCTGGGTGGCTTAGGCGATTAATCATCCGACTCTTGATTTCGGCTCAGGTCATGATCTCAGGGTCATGGGATAGGGCCAGCATCAGACTCCACGCTGGGCATGGAGCTTGCTTGGGAGGGATTCTCTCTCCCTCCCCCTCTCCGATTCCCTGCTTGCACTCTCTCTCTCAAAAAAAATTTTTCTAATAAAATTTAACTTTCTATCATTTCTCCCCACTTCCATTGTTATATATCTGAGTTGAATTTTATTTTCCCCCTTATCCTTATTTCTTATTCTCTTCCTACCTCCAACTATCATAGCACAACATTTCTCCCCCTCTTGCTTTTTAACAATATAGCATGCTTGGAAATTTGTCCTGACTTCCTACGAGTTCACCTCTCTGTTACTTTTAAAAAGAAATAATACTATTCTCTTTAAAATCCAATACATGCACTTAATAGAAAAGTAAAATAATGGGTATGTCTTCTCAATCCTGGCCCTCACTTCTCCATTTCTGTTCCCCAGAAGCAGCCACTGTTAACTGTGCATTCTTCTAAATATTTTTATGAGTTTACAAGGAGGCTTTCAAGCAGAACAATGACATGATTTAACTGTGACAAGAATAAACGCCTGTTGCTGTGTTGAGAGGAGTTATAAAGAGGCAAAGGCGAAGGTAGGAAGAAGAGTGAGGAGCCTATTAAATATCTAGTCAAGACAAGATGTGGCTTACACTTTGGTTGTCCTCGTGAGGATTATGAGAAATGGCCAGATGCTAACCATATTTTGAAGACAAAGCCAACAGGACATGGAGATGTAATAGGTGTGTGATCTGGGAGACAGTTGTTCAATGCTTGAGCAACTGGGAAAATGAGGTTGCAATTTAACGAGATGAGAAGAATTTGGGGGGAGTTGATTTGGGAGAACGAGAGTTTTGTCTGGGGCAGGATAAATTATTAGACATCCAAGTGCAGATTTTGAGTAGCAAGTGGCTATGTGAATCACTTGGGGAAAGAGGTCCAGGCTAGTGATTAAATATTTTCCAAAAATATTGCATCATAATGCACAAATGTCAAGCAAATTCTTAACTGTATTCTGTGGAAATGGTGACCTGTTAGAGCAGGGGTTGGCAAACTACAGCCTAGTACGTGTTTTTCTGAAGAGTTTTACTGAAACATGGCCACCTACAGTGCATCTTGTCCATTCATTTTCTTATTATCTGTGGCTGCTTTCATGCTACAAATGCCTGAGTTGAGCAGGCATCTGCAGATACATGATGTTATAAAGCATGAGACACGACTAAAAAGTATATCAGTCATGGTAAAGCTAAGTGACTATAATAAACCCAAAATGTACTGCTTTAAGGAATATAAGAATTGATTTCCTGGTCCTATAACAGTTAATGTGGGGAGTAGTGAAGAGCTGCATGGTTGCTTTGGTCTTTGTGGTCCTTTAAGGATCCAGATTTCTTCCAGGTTGTCTCTTTCATCATTCAGTTGTGGTTGAACCTGGATCAGCAGTGCATTTCTGGTTCCAGCCAGGTGGAGGAGGGAGAAATCACCACGGTAGGACAAGAAGTCAATAAACTTTTTCTGTAAAGGTCCAGATAGTAAATACATAAGGCTTTGTAGACCATACAACTACTCAAGTCAGACATTATAGCACAAAAGTAGTTTGCTTAGCATTAGACTATCTTGATTTCTATTTTGAAAATATTTTTTAAACCACAAGTTAAATGCTATTGAAAGAACCACTTTACCTGATTTTCAGATGACATTGCCTAGTTCAGTTCAGAATTTTACAGTAGGAGGGCCACCTGGGTGGGTCGGTCAGTTAAGTGTCTGACTCTTGATGTTGGCTCAGGTCTTGATCTCGTGGTGGTAAGTTTGAGCATCGGGCTCCACACTCAGTGAAGAGTCTGCTTGAGATTCTCTCTCTCCCTTTCCCCCCCAGCTCGCTCTCTGTCTTGCTCTCTAAAATAAATAAATCTTTAAAAAAAATTTACAGTATGAAAAATTCAATTCTGATAAATATGTATGAAGTATGTTGATGTCATCCCTATAAAAATACAAGGATTTTTAATTACCAACGAGATGTCATTTCTGTGTTTTCCTTTTTTTAAGATTTTATTTATGTGAGAGAGATAGAGCGTATGAGTGAGGGGAGGAAAAGAAGGGAAGGGAGAGGAACAAGCAGACTGCACTTGAGCACAGAGCCCCATGCAGGGCTCAATCCCAGGACCCTGAGATCATGACCTGAGCTGAAACCAAGAGTCAGACCCACATCTGACTGAGCCACCCAGGTGTCCCTGTGTTTTCTTTTACTAGGACTATAGTGGGTTGAGCCTTGATCTGTTCTGCATCATTCTTTGGCAAATATAATGAATTGGAATTTTGAAGTAAATGCTATTACTGTAATTTGTAAAACTTTAGTAAAATCCACATGTTGAGCCATCTATGCCTTGGGCTTTGGGGTGATAAAATACTTTAACATTGTCTCTTTTTTTTCTATGTTTACTTTTCTGTTTAGGATTTCTGTCTTTTCTGGTCTCAGTTTTCATAGGTTATATTTGGTTTTCAAATTTATTTGCATGGGGTTGAGCAAATAATCTACAGTCCTTTTCTATCTATGGTTATTTCCAAATAATAACTTTTTTAAAAGTTTTGTAATTTTGCTTTTATTCCTCTTTAGTTTTTACCTAGGAATCAACTTACGAATTTATTGTTTTTCTGTTTGTAATAATTAATTTATCTTTACTAATTTTTCTGTTTTTCTTTTTATTATTTATTTTTTAGAGAGAGAGTGAGAGAGCATGTGGTGGGAGGGGCATAGAGAGAGGGAGAGAGAATCCCAAGCAGGCTCCTTGCTCAGTGCAGAGCCCAACGCAGGGCTCAATCTCATGACCTTGAGATCATGACCTGAGCTGAAATCAAGAGTCAGACACAACTGACTGAGCCACCCAATTTTTCTGTTTTTCTTATATTTACTTTTCCTTATTGTAATTCCTTAGTTTGAACACTTACTTTGTTGTTCTTTCTTTTTAAAATAATGTAAACATTTATGTTAAAACTTATACATTTTCTCAAATGTATTCTATGGGCTCTGATATATATTTTTTTTCTGAATTTTTCTGAATATTCTGCAATTTAATTTTCTCTTTGACCAAAGTGTTTGTTGAAGCCAGTACATTTTGAAATTTACAAGTGAAAATTTGTTTTTCTATTGTAATTTTTTTTACTCAAGTATTTTGTCTGTCCTTTTCCACATTGTGGAATATTTGAAGTTTTATAGGCATTATAAGGGCTGATTTTTTTTTTTTTAAAGATTTATTTATTTATTTGAGAGAGAGAGAATGAGAGAGAGAGAGCACATGAGAGGGGGGAGGGTCAGAGGGAGAAGCAGGCTCCCTTACTGAGCAGGGAGCCCGATGTGGGACTCGATCCCGGGACTCCGGGATCATGACCTGAGCCGAAGGCAGTCGCTTAACCAACTGAGCCACCCAGGCGCCCCTATAAGGGCTGATTTTAAGAATGTTCTGTGAGCCTTTAAAAAGGTAGTTTTAAAACTGATTAGCTCTGGGGCGCCTGGGTGGCTCAGTCATTAAATGTCTGCCTTCGGCTCAGGTCATGATCCCAGGGTCCTGGGATCGAGCCCCACATCGGGCTCCCTGCTTGGCAGGAAGCCTGCTTCTCCCTCTCCCACTGTCCCTGCTTGTGTTCCCTCTCTTGCTGTCTGTCAAATATATAAAAAAATCTTTAAAAAAAAACTGATTAGCTCTATGTTATAAATTAGTACATGTTTTTATTTAATGTTCCTATTTTTAGTGTATTCTATTTTATGGATTTGGTGCTTGAGGAAAGGTAGTCTTCTCAGTTACTAACGTCTTGGATTTCTGTGGTTTATGTATTCATGATTATCTTCTTTTATCTTTATTCTTTATTTTCAGCATTTCTGATGTCGTTTTAGATGTGTATCTTGTATGTATAGAATTTAGGTGCCTTTGTTCTATCAGTTGTTAAACGTTAGCATGTGTCAAAATCATCTGGAGGGCTTTTTAAATACAGATTACTGGGCCTTACTGGCAGATTTTCTGATTCAGGAGTTATGTGTTGGAGCCTGAGAATTTTCTGTATGAGTCTGTTTTAGTCTTTTTCTTTTAATAGTTCTTTTTATTTTAGTTGTATTTATTGAGAGGAACAATATGGTTAGTATTGGTTCTCATATTTAATATTATACATTGTTTTAAATTTGACCTCATCTTTTTTATCCTTTACTGTAGGATTTTTGATTTCCTTGTCTTGGGTATATATGTCTTTCCTTCGAAAAATTTGGAAAGCTTATTATATTATTTTATTCTCTTGGTTGCCTTTATATTCTTAACTTTTAGTCTTCATCCTTCATTGCTTTAGTCCCCACTAAGTAGTGATGTGTATTTTATACATTAGAATGTTTTCAGTCTCCCTCCTCTCTTTACCACACAGTTGGTGATTGCGATTATTATTCCAGTTTTAAATAGGATCATCTGCATCCTTTGTACCTCCCCCTTCATATATATGAAATTATTTGCGTCTTTGCCTTTGATTGTGCAGTAATCCATCTATCAAAGTCCATTGTTTACCCTTGAGCTTCATTTTTATTAAAATGTATCTTCGTTATCACTTTTAGCTCAGTCTCTCTAATCTCTCTCATCCCATACCATATTATGTCTTCCAGAGCAACACAGATCCTAAGTATATAGTCTCTTATATTTTTATTTTTCACTTTCATGTTTAAGACCTACATTGGAGCTCACTGAAAGGCCAGTATTTTACCCTTTGGATCTGCAGTGTTGAACACAAGCAAGATGATTATTAAATAATTAGTGATTATTGTAGAGCTTCAAGTGTGGATTTACATTTTCAGCTTTATTGAGGAATAATTTACATAAAATAAAAGTCACTCCCCCTTTCAGTATATTATTTGATAAATTTGGTAATTGTATATAGGCATAAAACGTACACCAAAACAAACATACAGAACAGATTCATTGTGCCCTTTTGCAGTTGAACCACGCCCCTCCCCCATCCCTGGTGATCACTAATTGACTTTATGTACTATAGCTTGCTGTTCCTAGAATTTCATATAAATATAGTCATGTACTGCATAATCTTTAGCATTTAATTTCTTTGACTTAGTTTTACATTTTTGAAATTAATTCATGTGGTATAGATTAGTATTTCATTCCTTTTTATTGCTGACTATTACTATAAGTATGGACATAATTTGTTCACTAGTTGATAGACATTTAGATTATTTCCATTTTGGGCCATTATGAATAATGCTATTATGAACATTCATATACTAAGTCTTTGTGTGAACATACATATTCATTTTTCTTAAATAAATGACTAGGAGTGGGACTGCTGCCTAGAATATTAAGTGTATATTTAACTACAAAATACTCTCAGATTATATTCCAAAGTAGTAGAACCATTTTTCATCCCCAGCTACTACTCCCATCATTGAGAGTTATAGTTGCTTCACATTCTCACATTTGGATTGGCTGTTGTTTTACCTTTAGCCATTTAGTGGATGTGTAATGTATCTCAGTGGGGGGTTGTTTTTTGTTTTTGTTTTAAGATTTTATTTATTTAAGAGAGAGAGAATGAACAGGCAGGAGAGGCAGAGGGAGAAGCAGACTCCCCGCTGAGCAAGGAGCCCAATGTGGGACTCGATCCCAGGACCCTGAGGTCATGACCTGAGCCAAAGGCAGATGCTCAACCAACTGAGCCACCCAGGTGCCCCTCACTGGGATTTTAATATGCATTTCTGATCCCTAGTTAAGATGAATGTCTAATGTACTTATTGGCCATTCATATGTCTGATTTTGTGAAATGTCTGTTCTAGTCTTTTACCCATTTTAAAAACTAGATTATCTTTTTGAGTTTTAGGAGTTCTGTGTATTTTGGGTATGAGCCCTTTATCAGTTTCTGCCAGTCTGGCTTTTCTTTTTGTTAAGTGTGTTTTTGAAGGGCATTAGCTTTTAATTTTGATGAAGTCTACCATTTTTTCTTTTTATCTTAATAGTTTTAACACTTACGTTGAAGTCTTTGATTCAGTTTGAGTAAGTTTTTGCATATGGCATACAGTAAAGTTTGAGGGCTTTTGTTTTCTAATTATGTAAATTATAGCATTGATATGAGTGACAGCATATTACTAGAGTTAATTCTTGCAGTGATTTATAAGAAAATCAGGAGGGGCACCTGGCTGGCTCAGTCTTAGAGCATGGGACTTTCTTTTTTTTTTTTTTTCAAATTTTTTTATTGTTATGTTAATCACCATATATTACATCATTAGTTTTTGATGCAGTGTTCCATGATTGATTGTTTGTTCATAACACCCAGTGCTCCATGCAGAACGTGCCCTCTTTAATACCCATCACCAGGCTGACCCATCCCCCCACCCCCCTACCCTCTAGAACCCTCAGTTTGTTTTTCAGAGTCCATCATCTCTCATGGTTCGTCTCCCCCTCTGACATACTCCCCTTTTCTTCCTCTCCTGTTATCTTCTTCTTTTCCTTTTTTCTTAAAATATGTTGCGTTATTTGTTTCAGAAGTACAGATCTGTGATTCAACAGTCTTGCACAATTCACAGCGTAGAGCATGGGACTTTCATCTCAGGTTTGTAAGTTTGAGCCCCAGGTTGGGTGCAGAGATTACTTAAAAATAACATCTTTAAAAAAGAAAGAAAGAAAATGAGGATAAAATTTTAAGAGGGACAAGACAGATCAGGATCACATTGAAGATTTCCAGTTAGTGGGCAGGAAGCAATTATAAAAGAAAGAATTCAGAGGGGGTACAAGAAAAGAGCTCTTCACAAAAGAAGAACTTTGGTGCCACTTATTTCAGGCATAATGAAAGGAAAACGAATGAAAACTGAAATGGATGGCAATGGCAGTTTCTGTATCTAGAAATAATAGTATCAATAATCAAAACACTGCAGTAAATCAGATTTCAAAGCAAAAATGGCTGTTTTCTTGCCTATTTTCCTTTTTTCATTAAATCTGTGTACTTTGCTGTTTAGCCATGTGAAACTCAATTGCAACCAGATAAAAGTGAAATAGGATTATAGTTATGCTTGCTCCATCCTTCCTCACCCACACTTCCTACTCCACAGAGGCAACTACTTGCAACTCATTTAACTGAGTCTACTGATATTTATTCCCACATTTTATACAGCTATTTTACCTACTTTTGATTTAACCATTTTAAAACAGTATCACCTTGGGAGCACCTACCTGGCTTAGTTGGTAGAACATGCAGCTCTTGATCTCGGGGTTGTAAGTTTGAGCCCCACATTGGGTGTAGAGATTACTTAAAAATAAAATCTTTTACAGGCACCTGCATGGTGCAGTTGGTTAAGCGTCCAACTCTTGGGTTTCAGCTCAGGTGGGGATGTCAGGGTTCTGAGATCAAGCCCCCTGTTGAGCTCTGCACTCAGCGTAGAGTCTGCTTAAGATTCTCTTCTCCCCCTGTTCTAACAAAATCTTTTAAAATACATCATTTATATATGTAGTCAGATTGTTAAAATGCAGGGATCCAGAAAATTTCCTGCATTCATTTTGCTTTGTGAACCTCCTAGATGCCTCCACTAACCCAGGAATTTTCCAATCATTATTTCTTTCTCCCTTCGTTCTTTCCATTCTTCCCTTTTTTATTCTGGGAGATTTCCTGGAATTTTTCCCCCCAAACTATTGAATTTTTGAGGTCAACATTATATTGTTTATTTGCAAAAAGCACTTCTTTATAGAACCCTGTTAATATTTCAGTGCTATACAACCTCTTAGCTTTCTGTAATACTAATTATAGTATTGTATATGTGTTCTTTTGTTCCTTTCTTTGTTTTTTCCTATTTGTTTTGATCTGTCTTTCACCTCAGGGCTTTCATCAAATTTTTTGATCTTTAATGTTACATTAATATTTAACATTGAACTACCTGAATCATTACTGTAATCTATGTGCATGGTTGGGGCTTGTAGAATAATGGGCTTCACTGTGCACCATTCAGTCAGATATCTAGGTGTTTCTTTTATATGACTCTATATGTTAATATCTATAAATGTTCTCATGGTCTTCTCATTTTTTCAGAAAAGAACCCTTCCATTGTCTGACACCAGCAACCACCAGCATTTCTAACAAGCAGCAGTAGAAAGGGGTTGGGACCCTAGTCTGCATATGAACTTTTACTTATTACCTTCTTTTTAATATGTTACTCTAATCTTCTTTGCCTATCATCACTAAATTTGGAGCCTCCCAGTTATACCATCAGCTGCTGCTTTTGTAATCATTTTTATAAATCTCACCTTCCACTCTCACCCAGTCTCTCCAGTTATAGAGCCTTTGTGTTGACAGCTGTGTCACAAATTACCTTGCTTCTAGGTGGCATCCTCTTCTGCTGGCTTTTTATTTAAGTCATTCGATTCTGCTGTTAATTTATAGTTCTTTATTTGCTTTCCTTTCAGAATTTCCTGAAACTTTTCATCCACTGGTGTCTCCTCTACCTCTTAATGTTTATAAGTATATGTCCTTCATCCTCTTACTGTCATTTTAATGGAGTTTCAGAAAGAGATAGAATCTTACTTAACCACACTTCCTTTTTAATAATTCTTCTATTCATTTTTTTTCCCCCTTCATCCTAGGCTCTCCCAGTTTTGTTTTTGTCCTTTCATCCTGTTTGTCACCTGTTCTTTATGTTTTATTTTATTTATTTATAGTGTACAAAGTTACATTTAAAAGCAGTTGAAGGGGGTACCTCAGTGGCTCAGTCAGTTAAGTGTCCAACTCTTGATCTCAGCTCAGGTCTTGATCCCAGGGTTGTGAGTTCAAGCCCCACATTGGGCCCCATGCTATTTAAAAAAAAAAAAACACACAAAAAAACATAAAGTAATAATAAAAGCAGTTTAAGCTACATGTGTACCTGTGAATGTTATTTGTATTTAAGCTTTCTTTTATACTGGTAGACTAGGTTTGAAATAAAGAGTCTATTTTACAATACCATATTTCTGATATTTTATTAATAATACTGGGAAAAATCACAAGTACAGTGATGTTGATGATGATGACAGCTACTTTATTGGATTTTTACTACTATGGCATGTTATTAGCTCTTTTCAATGATTTTTTTTTTAATTCCCTTTTAGAAAAGGTCTGGGAAATTTATAAATAGATAAAGACACAACATGGAAGACATGTGAGTTAAGTCTCCTTCTCCATGAAAATACAGCTCAGAAAAAACTCAGAAAACCTGGTAACAGAAAAGTATTTCCTCTGAACACAGACACTGATTAAGACTATATTTCTATGTATGGGACTCAGTTTAAGGGAATTTAGGACATAATTTATACTTAAATATAAGAGAAGCTGTCTAAGAAAGAACCATTACCATTAAGAATACAATGATGTCTTATATTTCATCCCAATCTGTAATTGTCTAATCTCAGTATAAGCAATGTAAAGTCTTTCATCATAAATTCAACTTCATTAGATACCTGAGGATTAATGCTGAAGAGAAACCATACGAATTTCATGAATGTGGAAAAGCTTTTATCTATGTCACATGTCAAGAGATACTGAGGAATTCTTGTTGGAAAAAATATCTGTGCATGATAAGAATGTTGGAAAGCCTTCAGCCTGAAGCAGATCTCCTTCAGCATGACCAGATTCATAGTAGAGAGAAACCTCATGAATGCAGTGAATGTGGAAAAACCTTTAGCCTGAAGCAAAACCTCATAGAGCATAAGAAAATGCATACTGGAGAAAAATCACATGAATGTACTGAATGTGGTAAAGTATTCTCTCGAGTCTCATCCCTTACTCTACATTTGAGAAGTCATACAGGAAAGAAACCATATAAATGTAATAAATGTGGAAAAGCCTTCAGCCAGAAAAGCAACTTCCTTTCTCATCAGAAACATCATACCGGAGAGAAACTTTATGAATGTGGGAAAGCTTCTATTCAGATGCCAGCCCTCATTAAACACCAGAGAAATAATACTGGAAACAAACCCTATGCATGTAAGGAATGTGGAAAGGCCTTCAATGGCAAATCATATCTCACTGAGCATGAGAAAATTCATACGGGAGAGAAACCATTTGAATGTAATCAATGTGGAAGAGCCTTCAGCCAGAAGCAATACCTCATTAAACATCAGAATATCCACAGTGGAAAGAAACCCTTTAAATGTAATGAATGTGGAAAAGCCTTTAGCCAGAAGGAAAACCTCATTATCCATCAAAGAATACATACTGGAGAGAAACCTTATGAATGCAAAGGGTGTGGGAAAGCTTTCATTCAGAAGTCAAGCCTCATTAGACACCAGAGAAGTCATACAGGAGAGAAACCCTATATATGTAAAGAATGTGGGAAAGCCTTCAGTGGCAAATCAAATCTCACTGAGCATGAGAAAATTCATATTGGAGAGAAACCCTATAAATGTAATGAATGTGGAACAATCTTTAGGCAGAAGCAATACCTCATTAAACATCACAATATTCATACAGGAGAGAAACCCTATGAATGTAATAAATGTGGAAAAGCCTTCTCTCGAATCACATCACTCATTGTACATGTGAGAATTCATACGGGTGATAAACCTTATGAATGCAAAATATGTGGGAAAGCCTTCTGTCAAAGCTCATCTCTTACTGTTCATATGAGAAGCCATACAGGTGAGAAGCCCTATGGTTGTAATGAATGTGGGAAAGCCTTCTCTCAGTTCTCAACTCTTGCTCTACACATGAGAATCCATACTGGAGAAAAACCTTATCAGTGTAGTGAATGTGGGAAAGCTTTTAGCCAGAAGTCACATCATATTAGACACCAGAGAATTCATACTCACTAAAGCTCTATGAATGCCTTGAATTTAGGAAAACTTTCATCAGAACTCACACTTTAATGGTATACTGAAAATTCATTTTATAATAAAGTGACATGAATGTGGAAAATACTTCAACAACTCAAAACTTAAATACTAACAATTTTAATAAGTATCATAGATAGTATCATGAAAACCTGTACTCCCAGAACTCCCACAACAAACATTGTTAATGATATACTTTTAGGAGCATTCTCATCGACGTAAGGATCCAGTCATGAACACTAATCAGCATGGTTCTGGAAGGCCTACCTGATGCATTAAGAGGTATAAAGATTTGACATTAAGAGACAAAATTGTCATTTAAAAAATGTTTCGCTATATATGTAATCAAAATTATTTGTTCTTGATTCATTTGTAGAAATCAGAGATTGGAACAGAATATTGTATTCAGAAACATGCATGCCTTTATGGGGAATTGTTAATTGATAGAGGTGGTATCACAGGTTGGTAGAGAAATGAAATCATGGATGATTCAAAAATGGTCTCAGGGTAACTGACTCTTCATGTGGAAAAATATTAGATCTCTGCTGTAGTAATACATTAAAGTATTTATTATGAAATCCAAATGTATTGAAGACTAGAATGCAAAAAGCAAAATTTAGTAATATAAGAATTTTATAGGAGAGTGTTTTTAAAACCTTGGGGTAGGAGGGAATTTCTAAAATAGATTCCAGGATACTCACTCTTGAGTATACATGCATATCCCCAAGAAACTGATACATGTACCTAGGCAGTCATGTATCTTTATGTTCATTGAAGCATGAATTACATTAGCAATGGCTGTTGCTTGTGAAATGGATAATAAAATGTGATATAGGCACACAGTAGAATGTTCTCTAGTAGTGAAGTATAACAGGTGATATATATATAAATATAGTAACAGAGAAAGACCTGAAAAGTCATGTAGAGTAAAAACAATGAAGGGATAAATATAATCATAACTGTGAATATTAAGTCAACACTAACAAACACTAGTATTAAGCACTGATTATGGATAAACATTTTTATGTAAAACTGAAGAATGGATTGGAAAGATACACAATTTCCAAAGGTGGTTGCCTCTAGAAAGAACGGTAGTGGAAAAGAAATGGGACCAAGCATGGTAGTTAAAGGATACTTCAGTTTTGTATCTAAACACCTATCATAAAAAGAAATAAAGATTCCAAGTAAATATGACAAAATGTTCGTTACCTCTGGGTTGTGGTAGTATATGTGTTCTATTGTTTGTGCTATTTCTGAAAATTAAAAAAGATAAAGAGTAGGAAAGCTGTACATGGAGTACATGTAATAACAGACTCACAATCCCAGAAACTAATATTTTATAGGAAATATTTCTAAAATCATATCTTTACTATAAGTCATTTTTTAAAATTGGGATGTAGCTTAATTTAAATTTACTCTTGCATGTGACATCACTAATCTGTTTGATCTCTACTTAGAAGTTATAGCATTTGATTGTGCAACAGGTTGGTATTGTATACATTTAAGGATCATACCATACCATTTAATAATACATGCACAGACTTGATATTAAGAATTGGTTTCTACTGAAACATTTATCAGAAACTTTAAAAGTCCATATAACCAGTATTGGCATTAAGGACTTGGTATTTTAAAATGAGGAAACCAGGTTACCCTTAATTTTTAAATATGCCACTGAGTAAAATGTCAACTCTTGCATTTCACCTTCAGTTTTAACCTCAAGACATTTTTTTTCTCTATTCTGCCAAATATACTCAACCAACCCCCCCTGTTTGTTTCTTTGGGGAAAATGGTGCTAAAAAGGAGATCAGAGACCTAAACAATATTCTTTTATTTGAAGCAAATCTTTTTGAGGATTTTTGTTTACTTGGTCCCTTTCCACAACAACTTGACATATAAAAAGTTGTTAGTGCTCTTTTTGAATAGTGATAAAAATGCGTATCCAACATTTAAACCTTAGGCATATTTCAAATATATCAATTTCTTTTAAATTCAAAATAATGAAACGCTAATAGAACCATACTACTATACTGCTTGTTAATGGTTTTGAAGGTTAGTCTTGAGATAAGATTATAAATGTCAGGGATTGATTTCCTGGGGTAATATACCCAAATAACATTATATCTACATGAGTCTAAATTATCCTCTATTTTCTTCCATTCCTCATTAAGCACTCCCTCGTATTTCTTAAGTGTTTTGCTTGCCTTTGAGCTTGTGCAGCTTTGAAGTCACCAGAACAACTAAGAACTCTCAATTCAGACCAAACTAGGAGGATTACCCTTTGGTGCCTGTAGTTGGCTAGGGCCAAGGTGCAACAACAATAAATAGGATATCACAAAGAGTAAGGTGAGTAATATCTGAGTACTATCACAGATATTTTGACATTTGACTATAAATAGTATCAAATTTACTCTGACATCCCCCCATTAATTCGACTTTTTGCTAGTTATTTGCCACCACAAACAATACTACAGTAAACACTCTTAAAATCAGACCTTAAATTTCAGATGTTTTTATTTCTAGGGGATAGGTTACAGGCAAGAGAGTGTTAGATCAAAGGACATATGCCATTATTTTATTGTAATAGATGCTGTCAGTCATTTTCAAAAACACAACTTTCCTCTAACCCTGCAACAGATGGTAACATACTACTTAAATTCACATTTGTCTGATGAGTGTAACCACTTGCTCCTAGCTTCTTTGTAAATTTTCATATTGTTAGCTCATTTTGAAGTCCTCTTTATGTATTAGACATTAGGAATTTGTCTAATTTTTGTCATAAAAAATGATTTTTCCATAAAAATACCCTAAATTTCTCTGTAACTAGATATGTATTAATTTCTTCTAAGCTGATGGATTGGTTAAGAAGATATTTTAATCTCTAGATTGTAGATTTCTTAGGTTTTCTTGCAAGTTGTTTAATGTTTGCATTTTTCAATATGTAAATATTAGTCCATTTAGAATTTAATTTTTAATGTCATATGAAATGAGGATTCCTTGTTATTTTCTTCCAGGTGGGTTTCCAGTTATACAAGCACAATTTGTTAAAATAACCCATCTATTCAGCAGCCAGTCACACAGTTCTGACACCAACTTGTGGTGTCCACCAGCAGCAATCAAAGATTTGAACCAGCAAAAACAAAACAGAACAGGCTTTAACAAAGTTTATTATTAGCCTTCCCTGACACACACACACACAAACCAAACTACAAAAAACAAAATCACCTTCACAATACTACAACTGCCCAAGCAAGCACAGCTTCCAGGGCCTCTGCCCTGCTCAGGGGAGAGGAGGTCAGCACGGGTGTGGTTCACCTAAGCACTGGGAAACAACATTCTCATCCAGGACGTCTTATGATAACCCAGTACTGCAACTGCATGGTGTGCCCCCATGCAGCACACCCAGTTGTAAAACTGATACCCACTTAAGCACAGGGAAGCTGCTGCCTTGGTTTCCCAAGACTTACGATGCCTTAGTCACATAGGCTGTCGGTGTCTACATGCCAAGTCACAGCACCCCCTATCCCCATCCAGGTACATGAGGAATCTACAGTAGTATTTTCATCAAGGAAACTGGTAGAAAATAAAATCTAAGGTCATCTTTCCCGACATGGGTCGGGGGAGAGTCCTATTCTTAATTCTTTACCAATACCATCCTTTCCTGTTCAACTGAAACTCAGCTATGTAATCCTTTAACCACGTGATTTTTTCCTCATTCAAGTGGAACTGCCTTGTACTTTCATTTATACCAAGACCTATTTTCTGTATTCTTTTCTTTCACTAATCTATTTTTCTACTTCTATACTAATACCATATTAATTGATAAATTGATTTAACATTAGCCTTATTGTATTTTGATACTGCATAATAGACCAACTCCTCCTTGCTGTTTTTCATAGTTTTATTGGCTATTCTAAGTTAATTTTCTTCCTATATAAATGAAGACTGTGTTCTCAAAATACAAAACCCTTTGATATTCTAGTTGGAACTGCATTAAATTTATATATTTATTTTGGGAGAAATGACATTTTTTTTACTTTAAGTCTTTCTGACCTAAATCATAGTGTGCCTTTGCATTTGTTCAGACTGTAATCATGTCTTTGAGCATGAGGGTCCTAAACAAAGTAATTTGAATGCCATCCCTGCTTAATATATTTTGAAAAGTTTGTCAGTTCGGTGAATGAGGAGAATCCCTATTATGAACTAAACGTTTGTAGTCTACTCAGAATTCATACTTTGAAGCCCTGATCCCCAGTGTGATGGTATTTGGAGATGGGGCTATAAGGAAGTTATTAGGTTTAGATTAGGTCATGAGGGTGGGACACTCATGATGGGAACAGTACCCATATGTACAGGTGGAAGAGAGAGACTGTAAGAAGAGATTTCTTTCCCAAGTGTATACACTGCGGAAAGGTCATGTGAGTGTAGCACAGGTAAGAAAGCAGCTGTCTACACCAGGAATTGGATCTTCACCAGGATTTGCCAGCACTTTGATGTTGGGATTTCCCAGCCTCTAGAACTGTAAGAAATAAATGTCTGCTATTTAAACCACCCAGTCTGTGGTATTTTGTTATAATGCCTGAGCTAAGACAATCCCTTTTCTGCTTAATTCTCCTGTGCTCCTCATATGTAAGACAAAAGCACTTTTAATTAGGAGAGTAAAATCCCAACTACATTATTAATAAGGTCTGTAATTTTTAGCAATTTATAAAACTTCCCCCACCTTATTCATTTAAAAATAAAAATTGTTGGAACAGGAAAAGTGAAAAATATAGTTCCTGGGGTGTCATCTTGAAAATGTTGAACTAGGAATCCCCAAGCTATCATTCCCCTACAAAAACTGGAAAAAAAAAAACCCAAAACTTCCTGAACCAACTTTGTAGTACCTCTAGAAAACAGTTGTTTATAGAAACAAGCAAATGCCCAAACAAGTCAAACACCATCTTCAAATGTTAGTAATCTTCTGTGTCATTTTTATTCTTGCCCCAAATCTCCCTGGTGTGGTACTGATATGGTCTTGAGCAGGTGGCAACCCAGTTTCCCCCCTCAAACTGGAGGAAGCAGAATGGACCATGTTTGCAAATTATTGTATACATCCGTTCTAACCAGTCTTGAAGATACATGAAGGAATGATGCAAGCATCATCTGTTTCACATTACTCAATGCAGATGGGAAAAAAAGCAGGCACTGCTCATAAAACCTACAAGGTGTACTACAAATCCAAAGTCTGAGTGTTAAGATTGGGGAAGTGGAAATGTATAGTCAGGGAGCAAGGTGAGGATCAGTGGATGGAAAAATTCCAAGAGGAAACACCAGGGGTAAGGGTGTTACCCCTGGCTAAACCAACCAAAGAGGATTCCTGCTGAAGGCAGGCCAGCATGATCTCACACAGCACCTGGGAGAAGGTGGAGGATGAGGAACCTGATCAGATATCAAGGGTGATCACGTATTAAGGGTAGAGGGTTCTAGTTAAACTGGACTGAGGATTCTTACTAAATCTTGATTTTATAAATAAGTGCACAGATAGGTCTAGAAGGTTCAGGAGTCTAAAGTTTGGTCAAAGAATCTGTCACTGAATTGGCACTTGGGCAAAACAAGACCTTGGGGTTATTTTTACTAATGTGCTATTGACCCATTTCAGAGACTTCTGGAGACAAACTATACATGCCCATTAGCAGTTAAAAAGGATGTCCTGGGGGTGCCTGGGTGGCTCAGTCGGCTAAGTGTCTGCCTTTAGCTCAGGTCATGATCCTGGGGAGTCTACTTCTCCCTCTCCCCACCCCCCACTCATGCTCTATCTCCCTCTCTCTCTCAAATAAATAATCTTTAAAAACAAGACAAGACAAAACAAAACAAAAAACAAAAGGATGTCCTAGGTAGCAAGAGTATGGATGCACTGATCTCAAGAAGAAGCAGGCAAAACTATACTAATAAACTATTAAACTATTGATTTCAGAGGGTTATAAATAGCCAGATCCACTGAATTAACAGAAGAAAAAGCTTGGGACTGTTAGTGGAGAATGCATCTTCCCCACTCATCTATCCTTCAAGAGGAGAGATTTTTTTCCCTAAATACTCCTGGCTTGTCCTACTTTTTATTTCTCTTCTGGAGAGGTAAAGCAAAATAGTTGATTAGAGAATTTGTTGCCTCTCTGGTCCAAATTAACCTTTTGTTGCCTGATGGGTGAAAATAGATCTTTACTTTTTAAGTTTTTTGTTTGTTTGTTTACCAGCTGGCATAATGGTAAGCTTTGTCATTAGAGGGTACTGGAGAGACATTGCAGAGGGAGGGAATTCTCCTTAGTTCTGGTGTGGCTTCCTCTCCAGGTTTCTGAAAGTAGGCTCTCTTCTCTAAAGCTTTGCCCCACAGTTTACTCCATTACAAACTGCCTCTGAAGCACAGCTTTCTCTAGCATTTGGCCACCATGTTTTCTCCATTCTTGACCAAGTCAGAGGCATCAAGCAGATTTTCAAACATGTGTCTATACCCCAGCTAGGTCTATACTCCCTATACCCTCTTCATAGGCCTACACATGCACACTGGGGGCCTCATGCAAGCCAGTACCCGACCTCTTCCACATAGCTAACCTGGAGCTGTTCTGGCTCAAGTCCTTCATGGATGTGTGCTAGGTTCCTGCAGAGAAAGGTCTCTATAGCTCCAGGTTCCAGTAGTGTCCACAGTGGTGCCCCAAACTCCCTCTATATGCCTATCTCTCAGGCTCTGCTCACCAAACTGCCTAATGAATATGAATCATATCTGCCCTGAGGAAAGCAGCAAACTTCTCTACCAGCTAGTAGTCTTTGATGAAATGTGAACCCTTTCCCTTCCAAGACTGTCCTTCCTTGGGTACTCTGCCTCAGCCCTGGAGTCCCTTTAGAGTCCCTTTCCATCTTAATACTTATATTATTATTGCCACTTAATAATTCTTTATATTAAGCTCCCCTGTTTTAATTAATGTGTGGTTTCCTGTCTTCACATTGGATCCAGATTAATACAGAGTTTGGAAGAAGACACAGGCATGAAGTGTCCTGGCCCTGCTTCTTTCCTCTTCACTTTCGAATCTGCCTATCTGCATAGAGCATGCATTCCCCAATGCTCTAGGTCAAGACGTGAACTTGGAGATTGAGAGCCTGTTCTTGCCACTGTCATGATTCACTGGGTCAGGCTGTTTATTTCTGGAGTCCAAACAGAAAGCTCATTGGACTCCTACCGTGACCATACTCCAATTTGCCTTTATCTATAATAAAAGTAATATCTGGCCTCCCTACATCTTAACTATTTGTCCTAAATCTCATTTAGATAACAACTGATGGGTAAAGGGTGGGGTGACGCACATTTGGTCTCTTCAGAAACCCTAGCACATAATGGCTGCGTGGCACACAACACGATATATAAATATTTCCGACTACCCTATACTTTTATGCTCTTAACTTTTAGTAATTTCCATAAATAACGTTTGAAAGGAGAAAAATCCAGACTTGCTAACATGATCTATGAGAATCACCTTCCAGGGGCACCTTGATGGCTCAGTCCGTTAAGTGGAGTCCAACTCTTGTTTCAGCTCGGGTCATGACCTCAGGGGTTGTGCACTCAGCAGGGAGTCTGCTTAAGGATTCTCTCCATCTGCCCATCTCCCCACTTGTGTGCACACACACACATGCTCTCTCTCTCAAATAAATAAATCTTAAAAAAAAAAAATCACTTTCCAGACCAGGGGCAATGACTACTTGCACCCAAGATGTTTCAAACCATGGGGGAGTGGTTTTTATTGGCTATCAGTAGGATGAGAAGAGTTGGAATTGTTATAAGACTGAGAATGGTAAGTGAACACTCCTGTTAAACCAAAATTCCAGTTGTCACATTCTGCTCATTCACTCAGCTCCCTTGGAAGGTGGATTCAGATTAAGAAACCAATGATGGTTCTGGTTCAAGATGGTAAACAGGAGGCTCCTGGACATACCACCTCCTACAGAAACACCAAATCTACAACTATATATGGAATAATTCCCTCAAAAAAATCCAGAAATGAGGTTAGTGACCTCGTTTATAGGTATACATCAAGCAATAAGAGAAAACCCATTTCTCTACTCCTAGGGTGGGAGTGGGTGACATACAATCTTCACAAATACCCCACCCCAGCACAGTGGCAAACCATCAGGAGAGAACTCAAATCACAGCTTCTCCCTAATGAGTGGAGGGTTTGAACCACATGTATGGAACACCACTATTAAAACTTATACCTGGGGTGCCTGGGTGGCTCAGTTGTTAAGTGTCTGCCATCGACTCAGATCATGATCCCAGGTTCCTGGGATCGAGCCCCACATCGGGCTCCCTGCTCCACAGGAGGCCTGCTTCTCCCTCTCCCACTCCCCCTGCTTGTGTTCCCTCTCTTGCTGTGTCTCTCTCTGTCAAATAAATAAATAAAATCTTAAAAAAAAAAAAAAGATATACCTGAGGGGCACCTGGGTGGCTCAGTCAGTTAAGTGGTTGGTTCTTGATTTAGGTTCAAGGCATGGTCTCAGGGTCCTGGGATCGAGTCCCAAGTTGGGCTCTGCGCTCAGCAGGAAGTCTGCTTGAGGAATCTCTCTCCCTCTTCCTCTGCCCCTCCCCCTGCTCACTCTGGCTCCCAAATAAATCTTTTTTAAAAAAAGACTTACACCTGAGAGTCCCTCAAAATATCCAGCTCTGAAAGCAAATGGGGATTGTATCCATGAGATCCAAAGACTACAGCAAGCTAAGAAACCGTACCTAACAGGTTCGGCCATCCATCCCCTAAAGGCTCAGCACAGAGGCAGAAGACTGAAACTCCCAGTCTTACTATGGAAGAAGCCTATCTGGTCATCTTAAAAGCTGTGAGCTGAGGGGCAGTCTTCTAATATAACAAACATCTAGAGGCCAAATACAATTCTCTGCAGAGACTGAGGATACCAGCAGACACAATCTTCATGCTGTTCCTCTGCCCTAACACAGATTAATGGGGACTCCAGGAAAGGATCTTGTGCACACATCTGGCACCCTAACTATGGTGGATGCTGTCCAGAGGACACAACCCTTGATTGTCTGCTTCTGGTGACCAGTGGGGCTGTGTTCACTGGTTCAACAAGACAGTAGCAAATTAAGGAACTTAACTGGCTATCCTGCCAGGGCTCAGTGCAGAGGAAGGACAGAAACATTCATCTCCCAGTCTTCCCCTGAAAGAGGTATATCTGTATACTTTAAAAGCTGCTGCTGAGGGTGCGGTTCCAATGAGACTGTATCTAGGTGCTGACTGAGATTCTTCCTTTTGGGACACTGATAGGTCTTGGCACACTCTCGAGAACTGGGAGTCATTAAGAACAAGCCTAGACAAGCACAAAGGTTTAAGAAACAACCAAGAGCTAAGACATGGTTCATCTCCTGAACAAAGCCACTCCTCAAGACTGAGAAAGGTAGCTATTTTATCAAATCTACAGAAACCAACAAAGAGTGAAGGAAAATGAAGAAACAAAAAAATATGCTCCAAACAAAAGAGCAAGATAAAAATCCTAGAAATAGACCTTAATGAAAAAGACATAAGTGATTTGTCTGATAGAAAGTTCAAAATAATTGTTATAGAGATGTCCACTGAGGTCAGGAAACAATGCATGAACAAAGTGAGAATTTCAACAAGGACACAGGAAATAGAAGAAAGTATTGAACAGAAAAGACAGAGCAGAAGAATAAAATATAGAACTGAAAAATTCAATAGGGATTCAAGAGCAGACTTGATGAAATGGAAGAATGGATCAGTGAACATAAAGAGAGGGCAAGAGAATTCATCTATTCAGAGGAGCAAAAAGAAAAAAAATGAAAAAGGTTTATAAGAGATTTCAGGGGCATCATTAAGTAGAACAATATCTGCATTATAGGGGTCCAGAGGAGATGAGTGAGAGAGAAAGGGGCAAATAATTTGTTCAAAGAAATAATAGTTGCAAACTTCCCTAACATGGGTGAAAAAAACTTAACATCCAGATCCAGCAAGCCCAGAAGTTTCCAAAAAGAAAAATCAAAAGAGACCCATTCTATGATACATTATAATTAAAATGTCAAAAGTTAGGGGTACCTGGGTGGCTCAGTTGGTTAAGCATCTGCCTTTGCCTCAGGTCATGATCTCAGGCTCCTGGGATGGAGCCCCACGTCGGGCTCCCTGCTCAGCAGGTAGTCTGCTTCTCCCTCTCCCTCTGCCCCTCCCCACCCTCTAGTGCTCTCTCTCTCTCAAATAAATAAATAAAATCTTAAAAAATAAATAGATACATAAAATGTCAAAAGTTAAAGGCAAGGAGAGAATCTTAAAAGCAGTAAGAGAAAAAGAGCTTGTTATGAACAAAGGAATTCCCCCTAAGACTATCAGCAGAAACTTCACAGGCCAGAAAAGAGTGGCGCAATATACTGAAAGTGCTGAAACAAACAAACAAATAAATAAATAAATAATAAATAAACCAAGAATACTCTACTCAGCGAAGTTGTCCTTCAGAATCAAAGGAAATGTAAAGAGTTTTGAAGACAAGCAAATGATGGAGATCATTATCACTATACCATGGTTATAGGATGTTAAATGGACTTCTGTAAGATGAAAAAAGAGCACTAATTAATAACAGGAAAACATGAAAGTATAAATCTCACTGGTAAAGGTAAATATATAAGTAAACTCAGAATAATGTTGTGATGGTGGTGAGTTAATCACTTATAAACCTAGTATGAAGATTAAAAGACAGAATTAGTACAAATAAGAAAAATAACAAGAACTTAATAGATACAGGATAAAAGATGAAAATTGTGTTATCAAAAACATGAAGGGGCGCCTGGGTGGCTTAGTCATTAAGCGTCTGCCTTTGGCTCAGGTCATGATCCCGGGGACCTGGGATCAAGCCCCACATGGGACTCCCTGCTCAGCGGGAAGCCTGCTTCTCCCTCTCCCACTCCCCCTGCTTGTGTTCCTTCTCTCGCTGTGTCCCTCTCGGTCAAATAAATAAATAAAATCTTTAAAAAAAACATGTAACATGGTGACAGAATAAAAATGTAGAGCTTTAGAAGGCAAATCCAATCATAATTTGTTATCAGAAAAAAAACATAATTCGTTATCAGTTTTAAACATACTCTTATAACTCCAAGGTGGCTTATATAAGCTTCGGGGTAACCACAAAACAGTAGAGACACAAAAGATAAAGTAATTCATGCAAGTCACTATAGAAAATCATCAAATCAGAAGGGATGACAGCAAGAGAAAAAGAAAGGAACAAAGAAATTACAAAACAGCAAGAAAACAATTAACAAATGGCAATAGTAAGTCCAAATCTATCAATAATCACTTTATTTTTCTCAACAATTTAAATATAAGCAGACAAAATTCTCCAATCAAAAGGCATAGAATGCCTAAATGAATAAAAAAACAAGACCCAACTATATGCTGCCTATAAGAGACACAGACTGAAAGATATTCCATGCAAATGGAAACCAAAAGAAAGAGGGAAGTGAGACTTATATCAGACAAGATGGACGTTAAGAGAAAGACTGTAGTAAGAGACAACGGTCAATGTATAATAATAAAAGGGTCCATCCCATAAGAAGATAAAACATTTAATATTTATGCAAATATTTATGCATCCAACATGGGAGCAGCTAAATATATAACACTTCAGAACAATCAATGGGCCAAAGAACTAATCAAAAGAGAAATATTTTAAATCTCAAAACAAATGAAAATAGAAATACAACAACCAAAACCAATGGGATGCTGCAAAAGCAGTTCTGAGAGGGAAGTTTATAATGATAATAAACATATTTAGGAAGTTAGAAAAATCTTAAACAACCAAAGTTCACATCTCAAGGAACCAGAAAAAAGAAGAATATATTAAGCCCAAAATTAGTGGAAAGAAGGAAATAATAAAGATCAGAATGGAAATAAATGAAATACAAACCAGAAAAAGAACAATAGAAAGAAAAATTAAACTAAGAGCTGGTTTTTGTAAACATAAAATCAATAGACTTTTAACTAGACTAAAAAGAGACAGGGCTCAAATAAATTGAATCAATAATGACAGAGGAGATGCTACAACTGATACTACAGAAATACATATGGTCAATATGAACAATTACATGCCAAGATACAAATAGAAAGATGTCCCATGTTCATGATTGGAAAAATTAATATTGTTAAAATGTCCATACCACCTAGAGCCATGTACAGATTCAACACAATCCCTATCAAAATTCTAGTGACATCTTCACAGAGATAGAAAAAATGATCCTAAATTTTGTATGGAACCACAAAAGACCGTGAATAGCCACAGCAATCATGAGAAAGAACAAAGCCAGAGGCATCACACATCTTGATTTCAAACTACACTAGAAAGCTATAAAACAGTATGGTACTGGCATAAAGACAGAAACACCAAATTATGGAAACAGCCCAAGTGTCCATTGATAGATGAATGGATGAAGAAGGTATGGTATATATATACATATATACATAATATTATTCAGCCATAAAAAAGAATTAAATCTTGCCATATGCAATAACATGGATGGAGCTAGACAGTATAATGCTAAGTGAAATAAGTCAGTCAGAGAAAAACAAATACCATATGGTTTGTCATATGTGGAATTTAAGAAAAACAAATGAGCAAAGAAAAAGAGAGAGAGAGAAACCAAGAAAGAGATTTAACTATTGAGAACATATTGATGGTTACCAGAGAGGAGGTGGGTGGGGGGATGGTGGAAATAGATGGTGGGGATTAAGGAGAGCACTGGATGATGCATGGAATTGTTGTCACTATATTGTACACCTGAAACTAATATAACACTGTATGCTAACTATACTGGAATTAAAATAAAATTAAAAAGGAAAAAGAAGGAAAAAAAAGAGAAACAGACTGACAAAAGAGTGCATAATTAAATACCTGCATATACAGTGAACTAATAATATTCAAAAGGAGAACCAAGACACCAAATGGGTAGTCTCTTCAACAAATGGTGTTGGGAAAACTGGATAACCATATGCAGGAAAATGAATTGGGACTCCTGTCATACATCACTTGCAAAAACTAGACAGACATGGATGGAACACTTAAACATAAGACATCATAAGACTCCTAGAAGAAAATATAGAAAAAAAACTCCCAATATTTGTCTTAGTGATGATATTTTTGGATATGACACCAAGAGCAAAGGCAATAGGCAAAAATCAGTGAGTGGGACCACAGAGAACTTAAAAGCTTCTGCACACCAAAAAAAAAAAACAATCAGCAAAATAAAAAGCAACCTACAGAATGGGAGAAAATATTTGCAAAGCATGTATCAATAAGGGTTTAAGATCCAAAATATGTAAGGAATTAATACTACTCAATAGCAAAAACAAACAAAAAACCACACACAAAACAAAACAAACAAACAAACAAAAGCCCCCAAATGATCCAATTACAAAATGGGCAGAGGAACTATACAGACATTTTCAAAAGGGAGCATCCAAATGGGTAACAGGTACATGAAATGATGCTCAACATCACTACCTATCAGGGAAATACAAATCAAAACCACAACGACATATCACTTCACATCTGTTAGAATGGCTATCATCAAGAAGACAAGAGAAAACAAGAGTTGGTAAGGACGTGGAGAAAGGGAACCCTTGTACAGTATAGATGGGAATGTAAATTTGTTCAGCTACTATGGAGAACAATATGGAGGTTCCTCAAAAAATTAAAACTAGAACTATCATATGACCCAAAAACCCACTTTGGGGTATATACCCAAAGGTAATAAAAATAGTATATTGGTGAGATATATGCACTCCCATGTTTATTACATCATTATTCACAAAGTCAAGGTATGGAAACAACCCAAGTGCCATCAACAATGAATGGATAAAGAAGATGTAAATATACATACATATGTGTATATATACACACACATACAAATAATATTCAGCCATGAGAAAGAAGGAAATCCTGCCATTTGCGACAACATGGACAGGCCTTGAAGATTTTATACTAAATGAGATAAATCTGACAGAGAAAGACAAATACTGTATGATACCACTTCCATGTGAAACCTAAAACACACACACACACAAACAAAAACAAAAACAAAAAAACTGAATTCATAAGAAAAGAGAGTAAAATGGTGGTTACCAAGGGCTAGGGGCTGGGAGAACAGGAGATTTATTGTTTAATAGTACAAACTTGCAACTAGTAGATAAATAAGTCTTGGAGATGTAGCGCACAGTATAGTGATTATAAACAACAATATTGTATTATAAACATTGAACTTGTTAAGAGATGAAATCTTAATTATTTCCACCACAAAAAATAAATGATAATTATGTAATATGGTAGAGGTGCTAACAATGCTACAGTGGCAACCATACCACAATATATGAATGAACCAAATCAACATGTTATGTACACTAAACTTACATAATGATATAACAACTACACTTCAATTAACGAAAGAAAAATATTGAACTCAGGGCGCCTGGGTGGCTCAGTTGGTTAAGCATCTGCCTTTGGCTCAGGTCATAATCCCGGGGTCCTGGGATCAAGCCCCACATCAGGCTCCCTGCTCAGTGGGGAGTCTTTTTCCCTCTCCTTCTGCCCCTCCCCTTGCTCCTTCTCTCTCATTCTCTCTCTCTCTAATAAATAAAATCTTTAGAAAAAAACTGAATTCATATTTAAAAACATTCCAAGAAAGAAAATTCTAGCTTAGATGGTTCTGTGGTTGTAATCCACCAAATATTTAAAGGATATATGTCAATTCTGCACAGTCTCTACCAAAAAAACAGAAGGGAAAATGTCCCAACTCATTTTATGAGGCTATCATTACTCTGATACCAAAACCAGACAAAGGCAGTACCAAAAAAAAGTATAGACCAATATTCCTTATTAACATAGACACAAATTTGCTCAACAAAAAGTTAGCAATCAAAGCCAGCAATATAGAATACATCACAAACAAATTGGTTTTTATCTGAGGAATGCAACACTGGTTTAATATATGGAAACCACAAAAACTAATGATGTAATGTATGGTGATTAACATAACAATAAAAAATTTAAAAAATATGGAAACTAATTAATGTAATATACCATAGTAACAAACTAAAAACAAAAACAGATGATCATATCAACTAATGCAGAAAAAACATTTGACAAAATTTAATGTCTAATGATGGGAACTCTCAGCAATCTAGGTACAGAAATGACCTTTCTTAAGCTAATAGAGGACCTATCACCCATTGTAAAAGACTGAATTGCCTCCTGTCCCAGATCAGGAACAACACAATGATGTCCACTCTCATCACTCCTACTCAATGTCATACTGGAAGTTCTAGCCAGTGAAATAAAAAAAAAGAAAAAAAGGAGGGGCAATCAAAATGGAAATGAAGAACTAAAACTGTCTCTATAGACATCATTATCTAACTACAACACTCCAAGCCATCTACCAAAAAACTAAAACTAATAAATGACTTTATCAAGACTGAGTACAAGGTCAACCTATAAATATCAATCTTATTTCTGTATTCTAGCAAGAACAAATGAAGACTAAAACTAGTAATTCTCCCAATCAAAACACTGAGGTATATATTTAAAAACACAAGTGTGGGGGGAGGGGGGGTTGCTGGGTGGCTCAGTTGGTTGAGCATCTGACTTTGGCTCAGGTCATGATCTCAGGGTCCTGGGACTAAGCCCCGCAACAGGCTCGAGGCTCAGTGGGGAGTCTGCTTGGGATTCTCTCTCTCCCTCTCCCACCTCCTGTTTTACCTGGCCACCCCCTCCCCACACACATCCCCCATAGGCACAGCTACAACCCTCTCACATCCTTCAAAACCCCTTCAGTCTGCCTGACAGAAACTCGAGGCTGACATTTCTCTAGATGTCTGGCCCCTCTCCTCCCTTGGAGAGTGAATAAACTCTGTCCTACTTGTTGCTCCATTCTCTGTGCAATTCTTTGCTGCCCTCATCACGGGTCACCCTAACAGTAGGGGAAAAGATTAGAAAATAAGAGGATTAGGGGCACCTGGCTGGCACAGTCAATAGAGCATGGGACTCTTGATCTCAGGGTTGTGAGTTCAAGCCCCAGGTTGGGTGTAGAGATTACTAAAAATAATAAATAAGCTTTAAAAAGAAAAAAGAAAAGAAGAGGACAAATCCAAACGTTTACTAATTATCTAAATATAGTTCTCTTACATTCTGTATATATGTGAAATTTTTATATTAATAAATGAAAAGACAACCAGAGGGAGAATGATAGAAATTGAGTGCAGAAGATTTCAAAGAACTAAACAAAATTTCCTAAAACTATACATTGTGAATCTCTGTATTAAAAAACACACAAGTGTCCTTCCAGTTTTTAAAAAGACCCACACCAATGTGTATCACTGTTAAATTTCTTAATTGGGATAAGGAGATCATCCTAAATAGAAAGAGAAAAAAACCTGTCCTATACAAAAGGACAAGTATCCAAAGGTCATAGACTTCCCAGCATAGAGACCATTTTAAGTTAAGCTATATAGTACAATGCATTCAAAATTCTGGGGGAAAAATTGTTAACCTAGAAGTGTAAATCTAGCCAAGTTATTAATCAAGTGAGAAGACAAGATAAAGACATTTTTATACATGCAGGGGCCCAAATACTTTAGCCAGGATATTACTGGAGGATGTCTTCCACAAAAATGAAGTACAGTTGACCCTTGAACAATGCAGGGGTTAGGAGCACCGACCCCATGCGGTTGAAAATCCTCCGTAACTTTTGACTCCCCCAAAACTTAACTACTAATAGCCTACTGTTGACCAGAAGCCTTACTGATAACATAAACAGTTGATTAACACATATTTTGTACGTTATATGTATTATATACTGTATTCTTACAATAAGGTAAGCTAGAAAAAAGAAAATCATAAGGAAAAATGCATTTACAGTACTGTACTGTATTTTTTTAAAAAATGCATACATAAGTGGACTCAGGCAGTTCAAATCAGTGTTGTTCAAGGGTCAACTGTAGTAACTCAAGAGAAAGGAAGAGACGACATTAAGGACAGAAGGAACCCCACACAGTAAAGAAATGTAGGAAAATACCCAAAAGAATGATAATATCCCAAGAGGACAGCTAACTAACAGGTATAGAGAAAATCAAGTTTAGATTGTAGCAGGAAAAAAACTTGAGAAATGTCTTCAGGAAAAAAAAACAAAAACCTGAAATACCAGTTTTCCTGTTGCATTTTTTTTTTTTTTTTAAAGTTTTTTTTTTTTTTTTGAACGAAAGAAACACAGCGAGAGAGGGAACACAAGAAGGGGGAGTGGGAGAGGGAAAAGCAGGCTTCCAGCAGAGCAGGGAGCCCGATGCGGGACTCGATCCCAGGACCCCAGGATCATGACCTGAGTCGAAGGCAGACGCTTAACGACTGAGCCACCCAGGTGCCCCTCCTGTTGCATTTGACTACATAACTCCTCAAGATTACTGAGAGGATATGTAGTTAAGAATTAACTTTACCTAAAACCTTTGTCTGAGCTCCTAGAAGGTAACCTCTAAAACTGTAGAATTTACCAAGTGATACGAGTGTCTCTGTTCATGGAGGGCCCCAGACCACACCTGATACTTCATGATAATGAGGTGACTTAATGGTGGACCCCTCAATAGTTTATGCTAAGGAGATGACTCAGGGTGGGGACAACCACACCAAAAAGACCAGCTGTGTGATTAGACCTTTGGGGCTTTGAGCCATACAAACCCCTGACCTCTAGGGAGTGGAGGCGGCTGGAAATCAACTTTGTTCACATGGCCAATGACTCAATCAATCGTGCCTATGTAATGAAGTCTTGATAAAAACTCTGGACATAGAAGCTTGGGTGGGCTTCCTGGGTTAGCAATATCCACGCACATATTGCCACTCATTGACACTAGGAGGGTAATGCACCCATGGAGACACAGAAGGTTTCATATCTGGGACTCTCCAAGTCCCAGATTCTGCTCTGTCTTTTCTTTTGGCTGGTTCTGATTTGTATTCTTTTGCTACAATAAAATTGTAATAACAAGTACAGTGTTTTCCTGAGTTCCAAGACTTGCTACAGCAAGTTATCAAAACTGAGGGCATCTGTGAGACCTCCAAATTTATAGCCAGCTGTCTGAAGTGAGGGTGGCCATGGGGAGCCCTGAGCTTGCAGTTGATGTTGGAAGCCTAGAGGACTGTGCCCTTAACCTCAAGTTTGGCCCCCACTTCAGGGCCTTTGTACTAGCTGTCCCTTCTGCCTAGAATGGTCTTCTCCCAAATTTCCATGTTTCTCTTCCTTCTCCCCCCTTCAAATCTTTGCCAGATTTGACCTTCACCCCTGACAACTCTATTTCAAGTTGCATCTCTCCTCTCATTCCTTATTGCTTTTTCTGCTTTACTGTTTTCTGTACCATTTATTACTATCTGATCTCAAACACAGTTTATATATTTGATTACTATCTCTTTCAACCCTCTATCTGGCAATACTACATAGAAATCTCCTTGAAAATGGGGATTTGTTTACTGATGTATCTTCAGTGTCTATTGTATAATTAGCACTCAATATATATTTGCACCTGGGTGGCTCAGATGGTTAAGCATCTGCCTTCGGCTCAGGTCATGATCCCAGGGTCCTGGGATCGAGTCCCACATTGGACTCCCTGCTTCGCGGGGAGCCTGCTTCTCCCTCTGCCTCTCTCTCTCTCTGTCTCTTATGAATAAATAAATAAAATCTTTAAAAAAAATAAATGAAACTTATAGCAGAATAGAAAAAAGGCAGTTTCATTTCTCTTCTTGTAGGATGATAAATTGGGCTAACATTTTTGAATAACAATTCACTTTTATCTGTCAAAATCATAAATACATTTAACTTCTGGCTCAGCACTTTCAATTTGGGGATTTATCATAAATAAACTAGCACATACATGCAAACCTATCTATACAAGTGTGTAGTGAGGAGTGACCTCAGCAAGCTTGGGATGCTCAAACCTTACACATTTCAAAGAAAGGACTGGCCCTTGACCACCTCCTGGGAGTCAGCCTCTGAGCCCTTGGAATATCCTAATAAAGGTGTCTTTGAATCTCTGAAACCTAAAAGCCACACCAGATAGTTTATGTTAACAATATGATTTATGGTGAATACCTGCTTTTGTATGCCTGGGGTATTGAGCTATGTTGTATCAGTTTGACCTCTGGGGGACTAGAGACTGAATAGCTAAGGTCATTCATGTGAGTGCTCATTTCTGTGTGACTGACCACCAATAAAAACTCTGGATGCCAAGGCTCAAGTAAGCTATCCTAGTTGGCAACTCTTTGTGTGTGCTGTCACATATCAATGCTGGGAGAATTAAGTGCTCTCTTTGCAGCTCCACTAGGAAAGGACAACTGGAAGCTTATGTCTATTCTTTCCTGGGCCCTACCCTATGCTCATTTTTCCTTTGCTGGTTTTAATATGTATCCTTTTACTGTAATAAACCATAACCATGAATATAAGTTTTTCTGAGTCTTGTAACTCCTTCACTGAAGCATCAAACCTTAGAGTGATCTTCGAAACCCTCAAAACAACCACGTTATCTATTATAAATGTTAGCATTAAGCCTGGAAATAATCTAATGGTGCTGAGAAAACTGGATATTCACATACAAAAGAATAAAGTTGGGCCCCACCTTACACCATATAAAAGAATTAACTGAAAAGGGATAAAGGATCTACGCAAAAGAGCTAAAACTATAAAACTCTTGAAAGAAAATATAAGGGAAAATCTTCATGACATTAAATTTGGCCATGATTTCCCGAACATAACACTGAAAGCACAGGCAACAAAGGGTGCTGGGGTGGCTCAGTAGGTTGGGCATTCAACTCTTGATTTCAGCTCAGGTCATGATCTCAGGGTTGTGAGATGGAGCCCATCATCGAGCCCTGGTTCAGGCTCCATATTGGGTCTGGAGCCTGCTTGAAATTCTCTCTCTCCCTCTGCCTCTGTCCCACCTTTCTCACACGTTCACTCACTCTGTAAAAAAATAAAAAATAAAAAAATAAAAATAAAAGCACAGGCAATAAAACAGTTAAGTTGGACTTCCTCAAAATTAAACTTTGTGCAACAAGGATACTATCAACAGAGTGAAAAGGTAATCTACAGAATGCAAGAAAATATTTGCAAATCATGTACCTGATCAGAATATAAAAAGAACTCCTACAACTCAATTAAAAAATATACCAAGGAGTTGAATACTCACTTCTCCAAAAAGAGATATATATGGCCAATAATGAGTACATAAAAAGGTACTCAACATCATTAATCATTAAAAAAATACAAACCAAAACTACAGTGAGACACTCTTCACACCCGTTAGGATGGCTATTATCAAAAGAAAAAAAACCCCAGAATATAGTAAGTGTTGGTGAGGGTATGGAGAAATTGGAATCCTTGTGCATTGCTGGAGGGAATGTAAAATGGTGCAGCCACTGAGAACAGTATAAGAATTTTTCCTCAAAAAATTAAAAACTTAATTACCATATGATCCAGTATGTCTACTTCTAGGTAGACACACAAAAGAACTGAAAGCAAGGTTTCAAAGACATATATGTACAGCCATGTTCACAGGAGCATTATTCACAGTAGCCAAAAGATGGAAACAACTCAAATGTCCTTCAACAGATAAATGGATAAACAAAGTGTGGTATAAATACACAATGAAATATTATTCAGCCTTCAAAATGAATGAAATTCTGATATAGAGTACAAGGATGAACCATTAAAATATATGCTGAGTTAAATAATCCAGACACAAAAAAATATTGTGTGCTTTCACTTACGTGAGCAGCACCTAAAACAGTCAAATTCATAGAGACAGAAAGTAGCATAATGGTTACAGGATGAAGGGAGGGTGGATGGCTAACTATCATTTAGTGGGTTCAGAGTTTTAAGTTTAGGGTGATTAAAAATTTCTGGCAATGGATAGTGGTGATGGTTGCACAATAATGTGAATGTACTAAAAATGGTTAAAATCATCATAAAATTTTATCTTTTTTTAAAGATTTTACTTATTTGAGAGAGAGAGAATGTGAGAGAACACGAGAGGGGGGAGGGTCAGAGAGAGAAGCAGACTCCCCACTGAATAGGGAGCCTGACGTGGGGCTCAATCCCAGGACTCCAGGATCATGAACTGAGCCAAAGGGAGACACTTAATCGACTGAGCCACCCAGGTTCCCCCAGTGGTAAATTTTATCTTTTGTATAATTGTAGAATGGAAACAAATTTGTTGCTCATGAGTCAGTAAATGTTGAAGTCATGGTATGGATATGGGTGCTCAAAAAAAAAAAATTAAGAGATGATCAAGGACAGAATCTAACTTTAAAAAGACAAGTGGAAAAACATTTCATGAATGTTTTTGTTGCTCTTATTATTTGTTTTATTTCTAATTAGAGGATCAGAATTAGAAAAATGAGAGTGGTCTCAAGGAAGCCAAGGAAGTTGTCAAGAATGCAGTTGTGATAGGCTTCTGAAAAGAAAGGTGAAGAACACAACTCTTCCTTCTCATGTAAAGATGACAATGAATAAAATCATATTTATATTTATAACATTTATACATAATATAAAAAATATGTCCCAAGAGTATACAGTAAAAAATAATGCCCTTCTTTGTCCCTACACACCCTCTTGCCCTCAATGGCTGCCACAGAAATCACTTTTATTAGTTTCTTTTGCAAATTTCAGTTCTTTATGCAAACACAAATATTTATTCTTACCTGTTTCCCCCCTTTCCTATACAAAAAGTAGAACAGTATCACATAAGGTTCTGCATGGTGTTTTTGTTTTCATTAATATATTCTGGAGGCTTTCTGTATCAGGCCATAGACAGTGTTCTCGGTTTTTTCTCCAATTACATAACGTTGCATTATGTTCAATGGTTTATTTATGGTTAATCTTCACTACTGTGAAGACTGCTATATGAATAATCTTGGATATACATCATAACTGTAGGATAAAATCTCAGAAGTGGGATTGCTCAGTGAAAAGTTAAATGCAATTGGGATTTTGAAAGATGCTGCCAAATTGCCTTCCAAAAAGTTTGTACCAATCTGCAGTCCCTCTAGGAATATAGGTTTTCAAATCTGGGGAATTTTTGCCATTCTAGTCCGTAAGAATCAATATTTCTATATAGTTTTAATGAAATTTATCTGATTATGAATGAGGTTGAGCATATTTTCATACATTTGAGAACATGTAGACTATGTTCTGTGTATTATTTGTTAATCTTTCTCCATTCTTACTGGGTTATTAGTCTTTTAATCAATTTTTTTTGGTGCTCCTTATATATTAGGTAAGTTAGCCATTTGTTTCTAACTATAAAATGCAAATATGTTTCCAGTTTGCCACTTTAACTTTTTTTTCCACTTAGAAAGGATAATTAATCTTTTATGGTTTGATTTTTAGAATCTGAAGTTAGAAAGGCCTTCCCCCCTCCATGGTTATAAAGTAATTCACTCAAGTTTTCAGTCTGTATTTATAATTTGTATTTTGTTTCAATTTTAAATTTTGACCATTTGGAGTTAACTCTGCATTCAGTACAGGTCATAATCCACTCTTTTTTCTAGAAAGTCTGTCAAGTTGTCCCTATTACCTTTGTTGAAAAGTTCACATTTTCCCCATTCACCTGAGGGGTAATCTGAGATGCCCCATTCACCATACACTAAAATTCTTTATTTAGGTCTATTTTTGGATTCTCTATTCTGTTCCACTGGTCTGTCCAGTCAGATGACAATCCCATATTATTTAAATTTTTGAACTTTTAGAATATGTTTTGTTATCATAAGATTAGCCCCATGTGCCCCACATTGCTTTTTTCTTCCAGTCTATTCTTGCCTTTGTTTTTACATTTGAACTTTACTTTTTTTAAAAAATATTTATTTAAGGGGTGCCTGGGTGGCTCAGTTGGTTGAGCGACTGCCTTCGGCTCGGGTCATGATCCTGGGGTCCTGGGATCGAGCCCTGCGTCAGGCTCCCTGCTCAGTGGGGAGCCTGCTTCTCCCTCTCCCTCTGCCTGCTGCTCCCCCTGCTTGTGCTCTCTCTGTCAAATAAATAAAATCTTTAAAAAATAAATAAATAAATAAATAACATTTATTTATTTAAGTAATCTCTACACTCAACATTGGGTTTGAACTCATGACCCCAAGATCAAGAGTCATTTGCTCTTCTGACTGAGGCAGCCAGGCAACCCTCCATTTGAACTTTAGAGTAACTCTTACCTATTTGGGAAAGATATTATTTTCAGTGGGATGTTAAATTCATAAATTAATTTAAATGACATGTTTATAATGAAGGATTTCTATTCAAGAATATGGTATAACTTTTCACTTAAATCTTTTTTTGTGTATCTCCATAGGGACTTAAATTTTTTCTTAAACAGGTCTTATTTATTTCTTGCTAAGATTATCCTGAAGAATTTTATCCTATTTCAAGGTTTTGTTTGTATATACAAAATTTACTTACACGAATTTTAGACCCAACCTTACTTTCTCCTTTTATTTAAAATTATGTTGGGCACCTGGCTGGCTCAGTCAGTGGAATATGTAACTCTTGATCTCTGGGCTGTGAGTTTGGGCCTCACAATGGGTGTAGATTACTTAAAAACAAAATCTTCAAAAAAATAAAATATAATAAAATTATATTAAAAGCATCTGTAGTAAATTACTTGGAGAAAGCACCTTTGCAATTAGGAGCAACCTATTTTTATAACCAACAAAATCCACCTGGCCTAGGGGTAACCCGAGGGAATTACTAGTTTATCTGATTAGGCTCCTTGAGAAACTTTAAACTTTTATTCCTTGATCTAAGGTCAGTTATTTCTTAAGAAAATGGGAATAACACTAATTCACTTTTCCGCTATTTGCAATGGTCGACATTACCCTTCAAACATTCTTAGTCCAGGATTTCACAAGTCAGCTCCCTTACACCTACACCCCTCCCTCAGGACATTAAAAGAACACAGAAGCCTGAACTGCTTTGTCTCTAGGGTCTGTACTCTAAGCAAGAGCTAGCACCCCATTAAAAAAAAAAAAAAAGAAAAATAGTTCCCTTCAAATAGACTTTCTCTTTTAAGAAAACAACTCTATTTTTATTTCAATTCCATAATAATGCTACTGTTTTTAAACAAAAGTCAAGCTTTAGCTCACTGATCAGCTCAATTATGTAAACTTGCTCCCATTAAAAAAAAAAAAAGATGTCCTAGGAAAATCTATCCTTGTTACTGTTTTACCATTGTGGCTCAGCGATTACTCTCCAAGATACAATCCCAGTCATACATACAGTGATACTTATTTAAATTACCCACCACACACACACACACACACACAATCCTGAGTCCCGTTTCTCCCTCTTTCCCCGACCCCCAACATCCCAAATCACACACACCGGGAATCTCATTACTTGCTTCCTGCAAAGGCTGTCTCACCGCCTCACCATTCTCCTCAGGCCCTGACTTTCGTTCAGAAACCAGTAGCACAGAAAAATATCAGCCCCCTTCGCAACGTCGGAAACCCCTCCCTTTTGGCCTCTGCAACCCCGTTTCATGTTTAGCGATACCTCCCTCCGGACCTCCCCAATCCCATCGCAACTTTCTCATCTCCTTCCTTTCGGCCACCCCAGCTTTGTTTCAGAAGTTCAGGTCCCACAACTCCTCCAAAGTGAGGAAACACAAGCCAAACTCACGCCCGAACAAACGCCGAAAGCGCAACCCAAGAAGCCTGCGCACCCCTTGGACGCAGTGACACTCCCAGAAGTCTCTGGGGGTGTAGCCCGGAGCAAGCTGTGAAGAATCACGACGAATTTCAAATGGTCCATCCACCGCTTTCCCGGCTCCGAACTACATTTCCCAGAAGGCTCAACGGTGCGAATAGTCTTACCTAAACCAAACCAGCCCTCTTCCTGAGCCCGTTTTCTGAGGATAATAAGGTGGATCCGAGAAGCAATCCTATTTCAAACACGTCGGAGTGGCCTTCCTTGGAGGCCACTGTCTAAGACTGAACCAGGCTCTGCGTGGCCTCCGGTGCGCGGTTCCATAAGGGGGAGCAATCCTTTAAGCAAGCGGGGTTGCAGCTAACCCTGGATAGAAAGCCTGGCGACTGGGAACCATCTTGCTCGCCATAGGTAATTTTTTGACTACATTTCCCAGAGGGCTCCTCGGCATCATTGTAATTCTCGCGTGAATTCAGCCTCAAAGTCACGCGCTGGCGGGACCTTCAGGTCTACACCGGCAACTGTTGCAGCGCCCTGCGGGCTACTGCTGTTTTGGAAGCTTGGAAGGCCTGAGGTGAGGATCCCCAGGAGAGGGTGGAGCCAGAGGCTCGGCTTTGTACGGCGGGGTAGGTTAGATTGAAATTGTAGGATTGTGTCTGGCGGTATGTGGTGAATGACCGTGTGGTTGTGACTAGCTGTTCCTATGGTGAGTGTGTGCTTCCAGTGATTACCAGTGTGCAGCACAGTCTGGGAGCCCGTGACTGTGCTGGTATGATTGGATGGGACCCGGTGGTGTGTGTGTGTTTGGGACCACGTGCGGCATTGTTTGTGAGAGTGTGGGGAGCTTGTGACTCCGTGGATGTGCGTTTGTCCCCGTAAGGGTGTGTGATTATGCGACATTGTGACCGTGTGCTGCAGAGTACAGGTGGGGGTACCTGTGAATACTATGTGGTTTTATCTGTGGTTAGTGTCATTGTGACTGTGCGACCATCTGCAGGTGTCAGGTACTTCTGACAGTGTGGTTGTGACTGAATGTCCTCTTGGTAAATGTGTGATTGTGCCCATGTGACCATTTGAGGCCCTGGGTGTGTGGCCCTGTTGCTTTGGTTGTGGGTTACCTCTAGCTGTATGTCCCCGTGGTGGTTGTGTGACTGCTTGGTGAGTGGATAAATGTATGAGGTTTTTTCACTTAGGTTGTCTACCTAAGTATTACACTGTAGTTTTCCCTCATTTTAAAACTTCTACAAATGCTATCATATTGTCTTTTTTCTTTTTATTTTGTTTATTTGTACAACTGTGTTTTTGAGAATTGTCATATTAGGTATAGTAGTGGTTCATTTGTTTTCTTTGCTATATTGTATTCTGTCCTTTGAAGTATACCACTGTTGTTCATCCCTTCAGTCAATGATGGGCATTTGAGCCATTTCTAGTTTCTGACTTTATTAACAGTGCTGCCACAGCATTCTTTTACAAAGGATACGTGTGCATGAATTTATCTACCAGACAATGGAATTTCTGGGTCATATATCTTGCACTTTACTAAATAGTACCAAAATAATTACCTAAGTGGGTGCACAAATTTATGCTTGCACGGTAATGTTTGAAACATCTCATTGCTCCATGTCCCTGCCAAAACATGGTTCTGATAGTTTTTTAAAAAAACATTTTTATGAGATATAGCATATATAAAGTACACAAATCTTAAGAATAGAGCTGTATCACAATTTCCTAAATTAACATTAAGAACTTTGGCAGCGCCCCCAGAAGATTCCCTCATACCCCTTCCCAGTTATTTCTCCCACAATCGTTATTCAGAAGTCTTATCACCATTAATGACCCATTCCTGAACTTCTTTATAAATGGAATTGTATAGCATGTGCTCTTTTATGCCTGGTCTCTTTTCTTACACATTATGTCTGAGACTCATCCATGTTGTTAAGTGTCATTGTTCGAAGTTCTCTTTACATATGGGATATATTGCAATTTATTAATTGCTTACACTATTGATGGACATTTGATAGTTAACATTTCTTTGGCTATTACAAACTGTATTGCTGCTATGAACATTCTGTTTTTGGTGAACATGTAAATACTTTTCTGTTAGCTAAATACTTAGGGGTAGAATTGCTAGATCATACAGTGGGCATATATTTAATAAATACTACCAATTTGTCATGTGGTTGTACCAACTCATCTAGCAATATATGAGTTTCAGTTGCTCCTCATCGTCTCTGTTTGATATTGTCAGTCTTTTATTTTAACTATTCTGGTGGGATAGTTAAAATAGTGGAATTTCATCGCAGTTTTAATTTGTATTTCCCTGATGGGTAATGATGTTCAGCACCTTTTCATAGGTTTATTGGCCATTTGGATATCCTGGTTTTTAAAGTGTCTGTTTAGGTCTTTTTGCCCACTGCCCTTTAAAAAATTTTTTTTTCATTTTAAAACACTTTTTATTTTTATATTGTAAGTATAATGTAAAGAATTCCTATATATTCTTCACTCAGGTGCACTTGGTACAATGAGGAAAATCAAGAAATCTACTGACTCATTTACAGACTTTATTTAAATTTTGCTAATTGTCTTATCAGTGCCCTGTTCTTTTTCAGGATCCAATTGAAGGTTTCCACATTGATTTAATTGTCTTATCTCTTCCCATGAGACATAGTTCTTTTTTTTTTTAAGATTTTATTTATTTCAGAGAGAGAGAGAGCACACGCGTGCACAAGTGGGGGGAGGGGCAGAGGCAGAGGGAGAAGCAGGCTCCCCACCAAACAGGGAGCCTGGTGCGGGGCTAGATCCCAGGACCCTGAAATCATGACCTGAGCCAAAAGCAGTTGCTTAACCAACTGAGCCACCCAGGGGCCCCCAGACATAGTTCTTTAGTCTTTTTTAGCTTTCCTGACCTTGACACTTCTGAAGAGTACTGGCCAGTTATTTTGTAGACTATCATTCCATTTGGATTTGTCTGCTTTTTCCCTCATGGTTAAATTTAGACTATGCATTTTTAGCTAAAAGATTACAGAAACTATGTTTGTCTTCCTCTCAATGTGTCATAGAATGTTATCAATATATTTCATTACTGGTAATGTTAACTATGATCACTTGGTTGAGGGGGTATCTGCCAGGTTTCTCCTTTGTAAAACTACGATTTTTCTCTTTTTAATTAATAAGTATCTTGTGGAGAGATGCTTTGAGACTATGCAAAAATACTGTCCTCATGGGTGTGCCTGATTGGCACAGTCAGAAGAACTTGGGACTCTTGATCTTGGAATCATGAGTTTGAGCCCCACTTCGGGGTATAGAGATTACTTAAATAAACTTAAAAAAGATGTTCTCATCATACTTTCACCCATTAACTTTAACATGCATTGATCATTCTTGTCTGTAACAATTGTTACTGTGATGTTTGCCTATTGGTGATTTTCTCTTTACATCATTCCTTCTATATTTATTAATTTATTCTGTAAAGAGCTGTCCTTTATTCCTCATGTGTTTATTCAATTATTTATTAACTCGGGTATTTATTTTACTCTATGAGTTTTAATCCATTAGTATTGTTATATATTTTGCTCAAATTGTCCCAGATTGGGCCATTAGGAATGCCTTCAAATTAGCTCCTGTGTCCTTTTAACATGGCATCATTTTTGAGTACATTCTTATGCTTATGTATATCTTTTCCCATTTTCCTAGAAGGTTTTTAGCCCTTTGTCTTTTATGATTAGTGCTTTTTTTTGTATCTTGAAAAGAAATCTTTATTTCCAAGTTCCTGAAGATATTCTCCTGTTTTCTTTTGGAAGCTTTATAGATTTAGCATTCGTATTTAAGTCTATGGTCCATCTTGAATTAATTTTTGTGTATGGTATTTATGGAAAACACCATCCTTGCCCATCTGAATTACAGGAGGCTTTTATCATAAGTTAGGTGACATATATGTGGCCCTCTTTCTGGACCATATTCTGTTTTATTATCTTTTTGTCAGTGCCACTGTCTTGAAATCTATAGTATTAGTCCTTCAACCTTTTTTCTTTTCTTTTTCAAGAATGTCTTGGCTTTTTAAAGTCCTTTTAATGGATGTCAGAATCAACTTGTTAATTCTTTTAATTCTTTTTTTTAAGATTTTATTTATTTATTTGAGAGAGAGAGTAAGAGAGAGATCATGAGCAGGGGGAGAGGCAGACTCCCCACTGAGCAGGGAGCCTGATGCAGGACTCGATCCCAGGACTCTGCAATCATGACCTGAGCCTAAGACAGATGCTTAACCGACTGAGCCACCCAGGCGCCCTCAACTTGTTAATTCTCACAAAAAATGAAAAATCGTTTCTGGGGTTTTGTGTGTGAGTCTATATGTTACTTTGGGAAGAATTGCCATCCTATCAATATTGAATCTTCCAGTTAATAAATGTGGCGTATGCCTACATTTGTTAAGATCTTTAATTTCTCTCAACACTTTGTTGTAGTTTTCAGCGCACATCTTTTGTTAGATTTGTACCTGGATATTTGACATTTATTGTTGAAACTGTACATGGTTTTAAATTTTTTTTCATTTTCCAGTTGTCTGTTGCTAGAAGTACAGTTGTTTTTTGTATATTGTCCTTGTATCTAGCATCTACAAAATACCTACTGTATATGCTATTTATCAAGTTGAGGAAGTTCTTTCTCATTTGCTAAGATTTTTACATTAATGAGGTCTGAGTTTGGCAAATGCATTTTCTCTATCAAGAGGATCATATGTTTTTTACTGTTATCATCAATGTGGTACATTATCTTAATTTTCATATCTTGAACCAACCTTTCGTTCCTGAAGTAAACCCTACTTTCCATAATGTATTAAACTTTTTAAGAATTCGACTGGGTTAGATCTGCTAATACTTTATAGAATTTCTGCATTTATGTTCATGAGAAATATTGGCCCATAATTTTCTTTTCTTTTAATATCTTTGTTTTGGCATCAGGCTTATATTAGCCTCATAAAATGAGTTAGAAAGAATTCCCTGTGTTTTTCTATTCACTACATTTAAGACTAAAGGTTTTCCTTAAATTTGGAAGAATTCACTGATGAAGCTCTCTGGGCCTGAAATTTTCTTGATAGGAAGATTTTTATTTTATTTATTTAGAGAGGCTTAAGCAGAGGGACGAGCAGAGGGGGGAGGGTGAGGAGGGGGAAAGAATCCCAAGTAGACTCCATGCTGAGCACAGAGCCCAACACTGGAGCTCGGTCTCAGGACCTTGAGATCATGACCTGAGCTGAAACCAAGAGTCAAATGCCTAACTGACTGAGCCACCCAGGCACCCTGGAGATTTTTAAACTATGGAATCAATTTACCTCTTCAGATGTTTCAGGTTTTTTGTTTGTTTTGTCCATTTTGGCATGTTTTTAAAAATCTGTTTCATCTAAGCTTTCAAATTTAATAGGATAAAGTTATTAGTATTCTCTTACTATGTTTTTAATGTCTATGGTGTCTATAATGATGTTCTCTTTTTCATTCCTGCTTTTGTTTATTTGTGTTACCCCTTTCTTATTCATTAATGTGTCTTTTCTGGGTACTGTCAAGCCTTTTTTTCTCTGATTGTGGCTTTGCTTTTTGTTTTGTGTGTTTTCCTTTTTATTTTTTATTCAGGTTTGCTGAGCTTCTTGAAAATTTTGTTGAGGCTTTTTATCAGTTAATCAGTTCAGATATTAATTATTCTCCCATCTCTTTTCTTCTTCAGAGGCTCCACTTACATATATGGTAAATCTTTTGACTGTGTCCCTTTTGTCTTACACTCACTTCTGTTCTTTCTGTTCTATTTTTTTTTAATTTTATTTATTTTAGAGAGAGAGTGAGAAAGAGCATGAGAGGGGAGACGGTCAGAGGGTGAAGCAGACTCCCCCATTGAGCAGGGAGCCCAATGCGGGACTCGATCCCAGGACTCTAGGATCATGACCTGAGCCGAAGGCAGTCGCTTAACCAACTGAGTCACCCAGGCGCCCGTTTCTGTTCTATTTTTCCTCTGCACTTCATGTGGGGCTTTTTTTTGTTTTTGACTTGTCTTTGAGTTCAGTATTCCTATCCATTGCTTGTTTGGTCTTATGTTAAAACCATACAATGACTTCTTAATTTTTTTAAGTTTATATTTTATTATTTTTTTAAAGATTTTCTTTATTTATTTGTTAGAGAGAGAGGAAGAGAGAGCACAAGCAGGGGGAGCAGCAGGCAGAGGGAGAAGCAGGCTCCCTGCTGAGCAAGGAGTCCGATGCGGGACTCGAATCCAGGACCCTGGAATCATGACCTGAGCTGAAGGCAGACACTTAACTGACTGAGCCACACAGGCATCCCTATTTTATTTTATTTTTTTAGTAATCTCTACACCCAACATGGGGCTCAAACTCACGACCCCAAGATCAAGAGTCGCATGCTCTTCTGCTTGAGCCAGCCAGGTGCCCCAACTTCCTAATTTCTTAATTTACTGATCTAGGTTGTCTATTTGATTCTTTTTTATAGATTTCAATTCTGTTTAATTTCTTCATCTTAGCCATTTGCCTATATTTTTTAGTTTTTAACATTTTAATTATAGCTATTTTAAATTGTTTGCCAGTTCTAGTATCTGAATCATCCATAGTACTGCTTCTATTTTCTGGTTTTCTCTCCAAGCACGTCTAGCAATTTTTAGTTGAGTGATAGATATTGTGTCTAAAACAACCATGGAGGCCAAGGGCAGCCAATACCTACATCTAGCCTTCTCATTATAAAGAAAAATGAGTGCTTTTCAGGTCTTTGTTAACTAACAAATACAATTCTCAGCATACAGGAAATTTTTAGGATAATGTTGGAAATAAATCAGATATTATATTTTTATTAAAAGAATGGCTTATTCTTTAGAAGAGTGCAAAATTCTCAAAAATTTTATTAACTAGATTTCAAAGGACTCTCTTGTCTGTAGTGGTATCTTTTGGCAGTGCTCCTGCCCAAGGTGTGGTTATTTTGCAAGTATACTACAGTCTTGGCCCCAGAAATCATTGGCTTTAAAAGGGAGGAGCAGATTCCCCAGATGGCAAGAATTCAGCCAGAGAATATACTCTAGGAGCAAACATGAAGAGGGTTGGGAATGTAACAAACAGTATGGAGCTGTTGAAGTAAGAATGTTTCTTGCCCTTTCTATCTGGAAGGTGCCGCACTTGAGGATGCCCCTTTAACCAGGAAAGGCCATTACGAGAGACCAGAAAGGGAGACTTAAAAGTGAGAAGTATGGGAGAAGAAGCCCTGTTTCCAAGTCTTCCTAGATTATTACTGATTCTTTAGAATCTAGCACAATGCCTGCCACATAATAGATTATGTTGGTTTATAATGAAAAAAATACTAAGAGCTTAATAAATAGTAATAATAAAAATATTAAAGGAGTGCTTTCAGATTTAAAGAAGAGACATTTGTAAATTACTTCGTTTCCTGAAATGTATATATCCCTGGGGGTGAGTGCTTGGGGGTAGAAGTATCCATTAAATAATTGATAACAAGGTTCTACTTCCTGGGTGGCCAGTTTTACATGCAATTATTTTTTTTTAAGATTTTATTTATTTGAGAGAGAGCACAAGCACTGGGGAGGGGCTGCAGGAGGGAGAAGCAGATTCCCCGCCAAGCAGGGAGCCTGATGCGTGACTTGATCCCAGGACTCTAGGATCATGACCTGAGCCTAAGGCAGGCTTAACCGACTAAGCCACCCAGGTGCCCTACATGCAATTACTGATAAATTATTTAATGACCAAGGAGCTTTGTACTAGGAATGCTCACTGCCCTTTATACTTTTATAATGCTCTTTATTATATTCCTATATCTAATATTATCTAACAAAAAACCCCATATTTCATTAAACATTTCAACCTTTATCTCAAATTCATTTACTCCCCTTAAACAATTTAGACTTCTGTTAGTATTTTAGTATAACATTCTTTTGGACATTTTAAACATCTTAAGCACACAAAATATATACAATTATTACAAATTTTATTACTACACTTACAATTAAAAGCATTCTAAAGCATCAGTGATAAGGATTTAGTCCATTTCTACAGTTTTTAATTCATTCCTGTTGTTAATTTAAGTATCTTCCTAAAGTTTTGGTAATATTGCTTTGTTTCCTTTTCTGGATTTCACTTTTCTTAAGCTAAAATTCACTAACCCCAAAAAGTCTTCTCAAACTGGGCAAGATTAGAGAATCTGGTTCATCAACCAGTTGTTTCTTTTGTTTTTTTTTTTTAAGATTTTATTTATTTATTGGACAGAGAGACATAGCGAAAGCAGGAACACAAGCAGGGGGAGTGGGAGAGGGAGAAGCAGGCTTCCTGTGGAGCAGGGAGCCTGACGCGGGGCTTGATCCCAGGACCCTGGGATCATGACCTGAGCCGAAGGCAGATGCTTAACGACTGAGCCACCCAGGCGCCCCTAACCAGTTGTTTCTTGGTCAGGACCTGGGACCTGATTGTACAATCCAAGATCATTAAAAACTGTTTTGACAAATGTACACTCAAACTAAAATGTATATGAACAACTTTTAGGAATTATTCAGAATTCATATAAAAGTAAAATGATATACATATAAGGATATTTATTACAGCATTGTTTGTTATAGTGAAAGACAGGAAATAGCCCAAATGGTCATGGGCAACAGGTTGGTTAAATAAAGTGTATCCATTTAATGAAATCAATGTAGCTAAGGGAATTACATAGCTCTATATGTACTAGTTGGGATCCAGTTCAAGATACATTAAATAAAAATAGCAGTATGTATAACAGTGTGTATAATATGCCATCATTTGTGTAAAAAAATTTGTATCTTTGTGTGTATATATACTATATTCTCCAAGCCATATCTGATTGTTGAAATCTATCCTACTCGGGGCGCCTGGGTGGCTCAGTCGTTAAGTGTCTGCCTTCGGCTCAGGTCACGATCTCAGGATCCTGGGATTGAGCCCCGCATCGGGCTCCCTGCTCCGTGGGGGGCCTGCTTCTCCCTCTCCCACTCCCCCTGCCTGGGTTCTCTCTCTCTCGCTGTGTCTCACTCTGTCAAATAAATAAATAAAATCTTTAAAAAAAAAAAAGTTAAAAAAAAAAGAAATCTATCCTACTCTAGTCAAAGACTGAGGTCTCTGGAGTCGGGCATAATGAAAGATTTGCCCATTTTTGTCATTGATACCCTCAAGTGTTTGTATGGGGTGAACAGAGGGGAATGATCATTCTGGGAGCTATGAGGCAAGTGGAATCTTATGTAGCTTCTTTTGTCTTCCCCAGTTTTGCCCTTTTCCAAGAGGAGCCCAGAGAAGGACTGGTCTTTTTCTGCAAATACCAAAGCCATGGCTCAGGTGAGATGCAGTTTCCTTTTGCTCAAATAGAATCATTTTTACCCCTAGTACATGTAAACATTTGCTTTCCTCATCATGATATTTTTGGTGTTAAAAAAAAAAACAACAACAACAAACTTTCAAACAGTTTAGTTAAAAGCAGTGTAAATGTCAAAGTTCTCTTATGCTTGCTATAAAGAAAAAGGTCTCCAGTGAGTCAATTAAAAGAATGTCTGTCTTGGTGGAATTATTTATAGAAAAAAGAACTGGTTCCATAACCATTGTTGGAAAAAAGAAATAAAGTCTGGTTAAAGATTTTTACACTCATAAATTACAGGTAACAGAGGGCCAAGTGGTTCAATAACAAGTTTCTCTGAAGATGCCTTAATCAGATTAAAATCCATCAGAAAATTACTTATGGATTCCATCAAGAATCCTTATTTGTTCCTACAAAGAGATTGTTAATTACATAATGTAAAAATGGTCTGACTAAGACCAGGTTTGGAAAAGAAAATTTTACCCTAGTTAATATGGTCCCCATTCAGGAACCTGATCCCCATTTCTTCATAAACAACCCCAAGGCCCTCCCCAGTTCCCTATTCTTTTAACCAGTGTTTACAGACTCGTTTAGTAAGTCCTTCAGCATCTTCTGTCTTAGACTTCTGCCAGAAATCTTGATAGAACAGAAATGTGTTCCCCATTTGTTAATGAATCTAATTTGCTTGGACAGTGATTGGATGGGATGGAGATAAGTAATTAGGGGCACTCATAGGGAAAAGCCCTGATCATCACAGACCTAGGTTTTCAAAGAAGAAAATACAAGGAATGGTTTTGCTTGATTTCAGTCTTAATACATGGGAAAATCTTCTGGTGTATGAGCCTTTCAGGTTTGGGGATATGATTCCTGGTTAGTAGAAAGCTGTCCTCACCAGATCATCCATGATAAATAGACTTTAGTAATGCTGTTGTGTGAATCTGGATCATCTTCCATCACTCTCCTATAGCGCAGGAACTAACGGAATTTACAGTTGAGCAGTGGGCAGTTATAAGACTGGGCCTATACTGGGGAGCTCTTTAAAAATAACCTTCAACCTCAGTGTCTGAAAACCAAAGAAAACTTGTTTTATATCCATATAATAGAATATTATTCAGTGAAAAAATACGCTTATGAAAAGAATTCGTTGTAACAAGGAATTAACTCTTTTATATAATAGTGTGAGATGAGAAAGGATCAGTCTTGAATTTAATGCAAGTTTAATTTTCCAAGATAAAAGTTTTTAAAGTCATTTTACACATTTTACAAGTGAAGTAGTGCTATTCAAATCTTACCCCATCACCAGTCCCACTCCTAAAAGGTGACTCAACTCTTGAATATGGTTTAATTGCTATCTTTTGATGAATCAGTTTTACTCTCTTGACTTACTACAGAGTAGAAGGGACGTTGTACTCTTGTATTGCACCATTTCCTCTGATTCTGTTATTAATTATACTTTTTGTCAAATCAGTAGTATACAGAATAGTATGACTGCAAATGTTGCTCACTGCTGAGCCAGCTCATACCTCTGTTCTATTACAACCTTTCATTTTTCCTGGGGTTAATTGCTTTTTTTCCCTATTTGCTTAGTTGTCCATGTTTTCCCTCTGGTCAGACACATCAGTTTGTTCTGAATGTGGAGACTGCCATCCCCATTTTCCCTTTTTCCTGCTCCCACCTGGTCTGGTTACTCTCTGGGCCTGCTGCGTAGCTTTCCCAAGATTTCCCCTTTTTTGTTTACCTGAGATTTCCTTTCACTGTTCTCCTGTGGTTAATTCACCTATTTCTTGAATACTGCATCTTCCTCTTTTTTGGTTTACTCCCTCCCTTTGGGTGGAACACATCTTCTGGTAGTTTCTAAGAAATTGTGCTGGAGTCCTTTTATATCTAGAAATGTCTTTTTTCTTTTTTTTTAAGATTTTATTTATTCATTTGACAGAAAGAGAGACAGCAAGAGAGGGAACACAAGCAGGGGGAGTGGGAGAGGGAGAAGCAGGCTTCCCACTAAGCAGGGAGCCCGATGCAGGGCTCAATCCCAGGACCCCAGGATCATGACCTGAGCTGAAGGCAGACGCTTAATGACCGAGCCACCCGGGTGCCCCTAGAAATGTCTTTTTTCAACCCTCACAACAGAATGATAGTTGAGTTATGGAATCTAGGTCAGAATTTCTTTTCTCCATTAGCATATTGAAGAATTGTTCTTATCATTTCTTGTTTTTAGTAGTGTTCTTGAGAACCTCATTGCCTCTCTGACTCTTGATGTCTTTTATATGATCTGCTCTCTGGGTACTTATAATGTCTTCTCTTTATCCCTTATTCTGAAATTTTACTCTTAGCTATTTGGGAAAAGAAGAGAGAGAAAGAGGCTCACATGTGTTGATGACTTATTGTATGGCAAGTATTATGCTAGCCATTTGTATAATTATTTCATTTAATTGGATAGTCCTCATAGCAGGATTTTGTACTTTCCCAGTTTTATCTGGGGGAGACAGAATGAACATGGAAACACAAGATTCAGTCCAGCTTATATGTTTACAGTCCTCCACTTGCATCCCAAGCATCCAGCCCTATTCTATATGCTTGCTGTTTTTCACTTCTACCTTCATTCTTTTCTTCTCTCTTTCCTTCACAAAAAAAAAAGAAAAGAAAAAAAAAAACACTTCTTTTTATTAATCAAGTCATATACATGGTTGTTGTTCCAGGAGTCAGTGGTGTTCAATGATGTGTCCATAGACTTCTCTCAGGAGGAGTGGGAATGCCTGAATGATGATCAGAGAGATTTATACAGAGATGTGATGTTGGAGAATTACAGCCACCTGGTTTCAATGGGTAAGGACATCTGTCCATAATAATTCAGATTCTGCCCTTAGAAGGTCTACTTTGTCCCATGTGAAATACCCACCTTTCAAGTAGGTATTTCTACATTCTGTGCTTAGAGGAATGTTTTTAATATTGTAGCATTAGAAAAAAGAAGCTGTGTTGAGTTATGGGGGAAGTTTCAAGTCCTCTGTTATGTTTCATAAATCTGATATACCTTTCTTTGACTCTTTCTTAATGAAGGGACTAAATTTGAATCCTGGGATATTCTCATCATAAACTTATCTCGTTACTTCTTTTGTAAGCAGGACATTCTGTTTCTAAACCAGATGTGATCTCCTTCTTGGAGCAGGGGAAAGAGCCCTGGTTGGTTGACAGAGAACTAACAAGAGACCAGTGGCCAGGTAAGTGAGGTGTGGCAGGTAATGACCCAGTTGGTCAGTGGAAAGCCTGCACCTTTGAGGTGCTATCTGGGAATCTCCCCGTAAAAGCTTTAGGCCCCTTGTACACAAGTAAGCCTTTTCAGCATGTGCTTTCAAATGACCTTACCTTTTCCCCTTACTTAATACACTCTACCTGCTTTTCTCCTCTTATACTTCTTTCTAATTCCTCTTATTCTTGCCCAGTTCTAACCTGCCAGTGACCTCCTCTACCCTAATGATATTCCTTTCTGTCCATATTTTGGATCTGATTCCTCATCACTTCTCATCCTCTTTTGTATTTAATCTTAAAAAAAGCACCACTCTCTTCTGAAATATATTTTTATTCTGTATTGCCAAACATTTATTTTCTTTAGGGTGTTTTAGATAAAGTAGCTCATATAGTCATTGCTTCATTCATACTTATAACAAACATTTACTGATTTTCGAATGTGTGAGGCACTCTGCTAGATACTGCAGAGATTAAAAAAAGGAATAAGCAATTTCAGAATGTATAGCTTAAAAGGGGCACTACAACACATCTATATATAACTTCTATAAAGTAGAACCATCATAAGAGAGGTTAAAGTAGGGAGCTCAGAAAAAATGAGGGATTAGGATATAGAAGAGAAATTGATCTGTATAGATGTCATAGAGGGAGATTTGAGTGTGCCTGTCATTAACTTTAGATAGAATGTTGGAAATAAAGGCTCTGTGCCTCCATTGAGAACTTATAGCTGGCAGTGATCAACAGAATTGGTATGCAGGAGTTTAAACAGGACAGCACATTCATTCATTCATTCAGTATATGTTTATTGAATATCTGTCGTATGCCCGGCACTATTCTCAACACTGATGTTACAGCAGTGAATAGAACATGCAAAATCTCTATTCCCAGAGCTTACCCTCCGATGCTGAGAGAGATACAAAAATAAATGAATATATGTCATGTAATAGTAAGTGCTAAAAAGAAAAAGTAGAGAAAGGGGATAGAGGATGCTATTTTATAGGATGGGGTAAGAGAAACTTTTCCAATTAGGTGACATTTTGGCAGAAACTTGAAGAAGTATAGCAGTAAATCATTATATGTGGTTACTGGAAGGAAGAACATTCCAGAGGGAGGAAGCCAGACATTCAAGGGCCCCGAAGCAGGTGTGTATTGGCTGTGTTCAAGGAGCAGCCAGGAGGCCAGTGCTTTACCATGGTTGTTTAACTATTTCAAGTAAATCCAAGACTTCATGTCATTTCACCTTTGCATAATCTCAGTATATAGTTCTAAAATATATGGACATTTTTTCCCCTTACATAACTTTAATGCCATTATCATCCCTAATAAATTTTACAATTTCTTGGTACACTGGATGGTTTTCATGTCATTATATTGAATACTGGTGAGAGTGGACATTTTCATCTTAATGGTGCTGTTGTCTTTAACTTGGTCACTACTAAGTTTACCCTTTTTATCTATTACTATCCTTACTTTTTCAGTCAGTTTTTATGGACTTTATCAAATAAAAACATCCATTTACCCATTTCCAGAAGGTGCTTTTACTTTTTAATTTTAATTTGCGTTGGCGTCTTATGTATTTTCAATGTGTTTGTAGCTCCTTAGTGATTATTGTGATTTCTGATTTTAGAAAATTAATGGTCCTCTACAAATTTTATAATACTTTATTCTGTTGTTTTTAAATTTTTCTGTAATTTGTTTTATACCATTTAAATCCATTTTAAGTTTCTTTTGCAATAAGGTATAAATTGAGAGTCTAAATCAATTAACCTCTGTCCTGCACACACACACACATTTTAGCACCATGTCGTCATTTAGCTCATTCATCATTGTTTTATCTGCCTGCTCAAAATAGGTTCTGATTTATGTTAGTTTGCATTTCAGGGCCTCTTTTTCTATTTCTTTTATCCATCTGTCCACTTATGCCTACAGAGATAGATATGCCTAGCAGAACATATTCTATATTGTCATTTTTCTTACTGGAGATTATCACAAATAACGTAACAAACTGCAGATGGAGTTTTTTCTATATTGTCATTTTTCTTATTGGAGATTATCACAAATAATGTAACAAACTGCAGACGGACATTCCAACAGTTATGAAATGAACTTTCATGGAACCATTACCCAGGTCAAGAACTACAGCACTACCAACACAGATCTCTTTGTGTCCTTTCATAGTTTTACTATCTAAGAGTGCCATTGAGCATTTTGCTTTTAAGATTCATACATAGTGCTGCTTGTAGTCAGACTTGATTCATTTCATTATATGAATATACCACAGTTTAACAGTTCTATTGTTCATTGACATTTGGACTGTTTATAGTTTTTGACCATAACAATTAGCTACTATGAACATTTTCTGTGTTTTAGAACTAGGAGAGAAGTGAATAGATCATAAGACATAATGTCTTCAGCTGCCGAATTTTCAACTTTTCTTTAATGCCTATACTAGTTTACAGTCCCACCAGCATATATGAGAGCTCTCATTATTGCACGTTTCTTAACATATGGTATTGTCACGCTTGGATTTTTTTTCCAATTGCTGAGTAGATAGTATAGTTCAGTGTGATGTTAGTTTGCATTTCCCTTTTTACTGATGCATTTGACACATTTCGTATCATTATTGGTCTCTTGAAATTCTTCTTAGTGAATTGCCTATTCAGGTCTTTTTAAAATGTCTTTCTGTTGGATTGTCTCTATTTTTCTTAATGATATGTAAGGATTCTCTATATATTTTGCTTATAAGTACATTCAGTGTTCTAAAATTGTAAATAACTTCTCTCATTCTGAAATGTCTTTTAGCTCTCTTTATGGTTTCATTTTGTGAACAGAAGTTCTTAATTTTAGTCAAATTTATCAATCTTTTGTGCTTCACACTCATTGGATCTTAAGTGAGAAATTCTTCCTCAGCTTGTTTTAGAATCTTACATAAACAGAATCACATTATCTGTACTTTTTTGTCCTCTTTAAGAAGCCTTTGCTTACCATAAGACCATGAACAGAACATGTTCTCTGTTATTTGAGGTTATAATTAGACATTAGAACATATGGATCATCCTTAGTGTCTATTACTTTTTATCCTTTTTTTCAATTTATACTGCCTTTACATGGAATTCCTTGGCTTATTTTGTATTAGTTCACTAATACATTCTTCAGCTATGACCATTTGGCTCTTCAGCCTATCCATTAAGTTTTTTATTTAAAAAAAAAGTATAGTTATTTATTTAAAAAAAAATACCGTAGGGATGCCTGTGTGGCTCAGTTGGTTAAGCATCTGCCTTCGGCTCAGGTCATGATCCTGGGGTCCAGGGATCAAGTTCCACCTCCGGCTCCTTGCTCAGCGGGGAGCCTGCATATCCCTATGCCTGCCTCTCCCCCTGCTTGTGTGCACGCACTCTCTCTCTGACAAATAAATAAAATCTTTAAAATAAATAAATAAGTAAATAAATAATACCGTATACAAAAGGGGCCCTTGGATGGCACGGTCGGTTAGGCGTCCAACTCTTGGTTTCTGCTCGGGTCATGATCTCAGGGTCCTGGATCAAGCCCCTCATCTGGCTCCAGGCTCAGCGAGGAGTCTGCCAAAGTTTCTCTCTCCCTCTCTGCCCTTCCCCACACACACTCTCTCAAATAAATAAACCTTTTTTAAAAAAAACTGTATACACAATAGGATATATAACACATAATGAACATAAAATTATAAGATAATAACATGTAAATCTCTGGACTTGCATATGCAGATTTGCTAGGAAATATACCTAGGAATGTAATTGCTGGGTCTTGGCATACATACTTACTCAGCTTTACTAGGTAATACCAAACCATTTTCCAAGTGTTTGTATCACTCTCTTTCCCTATAATTGATACTGAAAGATTTTTTTTCATTTTTTAATTATCTGATGAGTATAAAATCTTACTTTATTGTTTTAAATTAAATTTTCCTGGTTACTATTAAAGATGATTGCCTTTCCTTATTTGGCCATTATGCCATTTTGTGTAATGTGTAATGCCATTTTGATTATTTTTATATCAGGCTATTTGTCTTTTTCCTAAGATTGTAGGAATTTCTTATATATTTTGAGGATACTAATTTTTGGTCAATAACATATTTTGTAGACATCTTTTCCTGTTATAGGTTCTTTATTTACTTGATGATGTCTTCTGATGAATAGTAAGTCTATATGTTAGTGTGGTTAAATTATACATATAAAGGTTAAGTTATATATAGTTTATAAAACAGTCTACTTTTTTTTGCTATATGCTTCATATCTTTGGGTCTTTTTTTTTTCTTTTTGAAGATTTTATTTGAGTAATCTCTACACGCAACGTGGAGCTCAAATTCACATCCCTGAGATCAAGTTGCATGTTCTACTCACTGAACCAGCCAAGTGCCCCCATATCTTTGAATCTTAAACCTTTTCCTAGCCCAATTTTCCTCTATTTTTTCTTTCAAGAATTTTTATGTTTTGGCTTTCTTATTAAAGCTATATTAACATAACCAAAATTTATTTTTATGAATGGTTTGAGGTAGAGATCAGTTGTAATTTTTTGCCATATGAAAACAAATTATCTTTTCCCCATTGAATGAAAAGTCCATCCATTTTCCACTGATCCACCAATCCACATGTTCCTTCAGCATATATTAAAATTCTATGTATATATATATATGTCTCACTTATTGCATTGGCCTTTTTATCTATCCCTGTCCTAATTAGTCTTACTTTTATAAAATGTCCTGATCTCTGACAAGACAGAACCCTCCACCCTTTCCTTCAGAAGTGTTTGGTTATACTTTGTTTTCCATATAAATTTAAAAATTTACATTAAGTAAAGTTTCATTAAAAATGTTTTTTGGGGGGCACCTGGGTGGCTCAGTCAGTTAAGTGTCTGCCTTTGGCTCAGGTCATGATCTTGGGGTCCTGGGATCAAGTCCCGCATCAGGCTCCCTGCTCAGTGGGGAGCCTGCTTCTCCCTCTCCCTCTGCCCCTCCTCCCTGTTCATGCTCTCTCGCACGTGCGCTCTCTCAAGTAAATAAAATCTTTTAAAAAAATGGTTTTTGGGGGGTACCTGAGTGGCTCAGTCGGTTAAGCGTCTGACTCTTTATTTCAGCTCAAGTCATGATCTCAGAGCAGGGACATTAGCCCTACATCTGGCTCCCTGCTTAAGATTCTCTCTCTCCCTCTCCCTTTACCACTCCCCCACTCTCTCTGTTAAAAAAATATGTTTTTTTTTCAACATGCATCCATGAATAAAACTCTCAACAAAGTGGGTGTAGAAGGAATGTACCTCAACATAATAAAGGCCATATATGACAAGTCCACAGCTAACATACTCAACTGAAAGCTTTTCTTCTAAGATCAGGAATAAGATAAGGGTGCCTACTCTCACCACTTTTATTAACATAGTACCAGAAGTCTTAGCCAGAATAATTAGGCAAGAAAAAGAAAAGTCATCTAATTTAGAAAGGAAGAAGTAAAACTTTCTCTATTTGCAGATGACATAATATTTATGTAGAAAACTCTAAACACTCCACCAAGAAACTGTTAAAATTAATAAATGAATTCAATGAAGGCCCAGGATACAAAATCAATATACAAAAACCAGTTGCATTTCTGTGTGCTAATAATACTCAGAGAAATTAAGATAATCCCACTTAGAATTACATCAAAAAGAATAAAATATCTAGTAATAAATTTAATCAAAGAGGTGAAAGAACACTGAAAACTGTAAGACACTGATGAAAGAAATTGAAAAGACACAAATAAATAGATATTTGTGTTCATGGATTCAAAGAATTAATGTTGTTAAAATGTCCATACTACCCAAAGCAAGTTACAGATTCAATGAAATCCCTATCAGAATTCCAGTGGCAATTTTCAGAGAAATAGAACAATCATAAAGTTGTATAGAACCACAAAATAACCAAATAGCCAAAACAATCTTGAGAAAGAACAAAGCTGTAGGCATCACACTTCCTGATGTCAGACTATTTATTAAAAGCTATCAAAACCAAAACAGTATGGTATTGGCATAAAAACAGACACATTAGTCGATGGAACCAAATAGTCCAGAAATAAATGAACACACATATGGTTAATTAATTTATGACAAAGGAGCCAAGAATATACAGTAGGGAAAGGACAGTCTCCAATAAATGGTGTTGAGGAAACTGGAGAGCCACATGCAAAAGAATGAAACTATACCTCTATCTCACACCATACACAAAAATCAGCTCAAAATAGATTAAGGACCTGAACATAAGACTTGAAACCACAAAACTCCTGGAAGAAAATGTAGGCAGTAAGCTCCTAGATCCTTGATATCAGTCTTGGTGATGATTTTTTTTTAATTTGACATCAAAAGCAAAGACAAAAGCAAAAATAAACAAGTGGGACCACATCAAACCCAAAATCTGCACGGCAAAGGAAACTGTCAACAAAATGAAAAGGCAACCTACAGAATGGGACAGAATGTTTGCAGATCATATATCTTGATAAGGGGGTAATATCTAAAATATATATACAGGCCCAGTCGTTAAGCGTCTGCCTTCGGCTCAGGTCATGATCTCAGGGTCCTGGGATCGAGCCCCGCATCGGACTCCCTGCTCAGTGGGAAGCCTGCTTCTCCCTCTCCCACTCCCCCTGCTTGTGTTCCCTCTCTCGCTGTGTCTCTGTGTCACATAAATAAATAAAATCTTTAAAAAAAAATGTATGCAGAACCCATAAACTCCATAGCAAAAAATCCAATTAAAATATAGATATAAAAAGAAACATGGGAATTTTAGAACTGAAAAATACAGTGGCCAAAATTTTTTAAATTTACTGGATAAGCTCGATAGAATGGAAATAATGGAGAAGTTAGTGAACTTGAAGGTAAGTCAAAAGAAATTAGTTCACATAAATAATAAAGATTGAAAACTTAAAAAGAATGTAGCCTCAGGCACATGGGAAACAACAACAGAGGTTTAACATTTGTCACTGAAGTCCCAGAAGGACAAAGTTCAGGACTGAAAAAAGTATTTGAAGAAATAATGGCTTACTAAATTTGGTAAAAGATAAAACATACCGGGCGCCTGGGTGGCTCAGTTGGTTAAGCGACTGCCTTCGGCTCAGGTCATGATCCTGGAGTCCCGGGATCGAGTCCCGCATCGGGCTCCCCGCTCAGTGGGGAGTCTGCTTCTCCCTCTGACCCTCTTCCCTCTCGTGCTCTCTATCTCTCATTCTCTCTCTCTCTCTCTCTCTCAAATAAATAATAAATAAAATTAAAAAAAAAAAGATAAAACATACCAATTCAAGAAGCTCAAACCACCCCAAACAAGAGAAACACAAAGAAATCCATACCAGACACATCATAATCAAATTGCTGAAAATGGATGACCAAAAAAGTAATGAGTGAACCATAGAAAAAATAACTCATTACTTATAAGGAAACCATAATTTGAATGACTGGATTTCTCTTTCTCTTAGTAAACCATGGAGGCCAGAAGAAAGTGGAACAGTATTTTATTGTGCTAAAGAACTGTTAACCCAGAATTCCAAATCCAGCAAAAATGTTTCAGGAATGAAGGTGAAATTAAGAAAAGCAATACTGTAAACTGAGACTCCCCTGAGGGTCCCTGTGGGATCAGGCCCATATTGGGGAGACTGGCTAATGAGAGAGAATTTATACCATCTTAAAGGAGTAAGCACTTGTTAAGTCTAGAAGACAGCTGTCATCTGAGAATGCTGGCCGTGCTTCCAGATAATATTTTTCAGGAAGTCAGGAATCAGATTTTCATATTAAATCTGATATCTCAAGGCTAATAACTAAATCAAAACTTTTAAAGAACTGTTGAGGGCAACATCAAACACAAATGCATGAATAAGATACAACCTGGTTCATCAGGTTTTTACTTCTATGGAGTTCTCTTTTTCTTTGAACGTCAGAAATTCTACCAAGATATATCCAGTTAAAACTCTTCATAAATTCTGCTCAACACAGAAAGGAGCTCTGATTACTAAGCATTTTGTTCAACCCTGGAAATTTGTTTCATTGTTAGATCTGCATCATTGCATCATCCAGAACTCATTTTTTTAAAATATAATTCTCCCTCCCCATGATTCTTAATACTTTTTTGTCATCATTTTTATCCTTTCTCTGAGAATTTTTTTCATGAGTTCCTATTTTAGTGATAATTGACTTTTCACTGTGGAATTTGAAGATTTAGCATACACCTTCCTCCTCCAAGTAGCATGATTTTTAAATTAAATTATTATTCAGTTCACTTAATGACTATGTAAAACATCTTTCATTGCTGAGCTCTGTGGTCACATTTCACTTCCTATATGACTTGTTCTTTTCCATGCAATTAATCCTTGTCTTATTTGAGAATTGCTTAGTTTTCTCAGTATCTCATTAATCTCTTTTCAGACACATCAGCTAACTGGTGTATTTTTTAAGAAACATTTCTCCTCTAACCTGTTCTTCTGTCCCAGTTGAGACTATTACATAGCTATCATTTTAGAATTTCTCATTATCATCCCATTGATTCCCTTCACCATGCTCCTTTGATTTTCTTTTGATTCGCTTCTATATTTGGATGCCTTGGATACATTGATATACTTTGACTCTTGGATCTCTTGCCATCCTCATTCTTGGTTTATTCCTTCATTATTCTAAGGCACATATCCCAAAAGCAACCAAGGAAAGTATTCAAGAAAAGTACATGGTGTATTTTATGAACCCTTATATGTCTGAAAATGTTTTCGTTTAACCCTCATTTTTCATAGATATTTCACTGGAGATGTAATTTTAGGTTGAAAAACTTAACTTCAAAATTTTGATGGCATTGCTCCATGGATTTTTTAAAATTTAGCATCTAGTATCATTGAGAAATCTAAAACACATTCAGGTTCTTAATTCTTTTATGTGATTTGTTTAATATCTTTGGAAACTTTTAGAATTTATTCTTTATAATGTTTAATATAATATTAATTTAATATTTATATTTATTATATATTTATATTAAATAATATTTAATATATTTCAAGTTGAGGTATCATGATGTTGATTTTATTCTTTCATTTGGGCAGTGACTGAGACATTTCATTATAGAAACAAAATCTCTGAGATTTTCTTGTATTATTTTCTTGCTTATTTATTCCCCATTATCTTCTCTGTTTCAAATTTTGAATGTTCACTTTTTATTTCCAGTGCCTGGCACCATGTCTGACACATAGTATGGGCTCATTAAATTTTTTGAATGATTGAACACTCATAATTCAGATCTTGAATTTCTTGTCTTAGCTCTAGAATCTTTTTCTATTTTTCATATTTTTTGTACTTTCTGTGAGATTTTATTAAGTTCTAATTCTCATTGTTTGAATATTTTTTCTGACATTATTCTCTTATGAGATTGTTATATGTTTTTAGAAGCATTCTTTTTCTGAATTTTTAAATTTTTCTCCACTGTCTCTTTCCTGAGTTTTTTTCTTGTTCATTTTAATCTCTCATGTATGTTTAAGATTTTCCTGAAATTGTTAATGACTCAAGGCTGTCTGCTCATATAAGACTGTGGTAGTAAAAAGTTGATCTGAGCTCATTTATATCTGAGGATGTGTAAATTTATTGGTGGTAGTCACTGTAGAGTGATCTGCTTAGAACAGTTCATTGACTGATTCCACTTATCAAGTCTTCTCTATTGGGCTGGTTTTCTCCAGAATGGAATCCTCTGCTTTCTTTCTGGGAATCAATAAAATGAGCTTGACTGCCAGATTCTGAAAGTTTACTGAGGATATCAGGCTGGGGGATCAGCCTGCTGTATGGGGTAGATTTGAGAATCTGAGGTCTGTCTGTTTCTTACAGATTTTTAGTTAATCTTCCTTTTTGCAGCCCCTCATGCACCCAACTTTCAAAGATACCTGTTGATTGCAGTTCTTGGAAATAACTAGATTGTACAGTAAGACCAATCTGCAACCTAGGTTTCAGTGTGTTTATGGTTGACACATTATTTATTCTCATTACCTCTACTCTAGCTTCCAAAATTTGGTTGTTGCTCTTCCCTCTCCTATTCTTTGTCCTCATGGAGTTTCTTCCTTTGTTTAATCTCATCACTATCACTTCAGTGGGACTTCTTGAAGGAACAGTAATAAATGTATATATTCACTGTGTGGTGTTTGAAAAGAGTGTGTCCTTTTTTTTCTAGAGGAATTTTTTAAGACATCTTTTATTAAGGAGTATATTTTCAAATACTTGCTAATTGAGTCAGTTAATAAATATTTGTTGATCTTCCAGTATGTATCAGATACTGCACTTAGAATTGGATACACATTGTTGAAGTCAATAGACATTTTACTTTTAAAACGAAGTAAACACAAGGGGAAAAGATTCAGGGGAAAAGATATTAAGTGAACCTGAATAAATATGTAATTACAAATTCTGAAAATCTTAAGGAAGAGAACAGAGTGCTAAAAGTGTAATTACAGGGAGGGTATAATTTGGTCATGGAGTCAGGGAAGGCCTCAAAAAGTATGACCTTTAGAGATTTGGGAAATGGGCAATAGTTATCAAGGCCAAGAGTGAAAAAAACTACGAGACATAAGGAAAATTCCTGGAAAGACCCTAAGAGGGACTAAAAACTGGGAGCATTTGAAGAACTGCAAAATAGGGCCAGCATGGATGGAGCCTAGCAACCAAAAGGGAGCATAGCTTGAGATTTGTTTGAAGAGGCAGGCAGCAACCAGGTCATTTAGAGCTTTGTAGACCATGTTCAGCAGTTTGGCTTTTATTGTAAGAGAGATATAAGGGTTGGATTTAAGATTGCAAACCTCAAGTGGGGAAACTAGGAAAGAAAGAGGCTGTCCTGATAGTTCAAGAGATGTATTAGATATTTTATTGAAAATAGGAAGAAGAGTTTCAAGATATATTTAGGAGCAAGATTAGGAGGTATTTGCTGAATAATTATATGAGAGAAAGAGACGATGGTACTCGAATGATTTTCACTTTTTTGGTTTGAGGCTTTCCCACTGGGTCCATAGTGTGGTCTTCAAAACACTTCACTGCCTAATATCCCCATTTTTGTACAGAGATTCTTTCGTATTATCTCTCAAATACTAAACACTTATGCCAAATACTTTTTATATATTATTTATAATCCTCACAATGATTATAAGAGTTATTACTTCTATTATATAAACAGAGAATTGAGGGCTTAGAAAAATGAACTACTTTGGCCAAGAAAACAAAGCTTGTAATTAACTTGAGTGTGAGTGCAAAATTCATGACTGAATCTGGTAGCTCTGAACTTCCAGTAGCACAGAACACTGCCTTTATAGTCTCTTCCTTCTCTTTAAACCTACAAATACCCTTCCTGTCAGTTGGTCATCGCTATCATAATGCTTATGTACTTGTTAAGTCCTTTTCTCTTCTAAGATCAGTATCACAGAATTCCAAGCCAAAAAGTATTTTCATCAAACCCCAAACATAGTCCATATTTAGCCACAAAAGAACCCTCACTATCTACCATTCAAACTAGATTCATTCATTCTCCCATCTGGATTGCCACCCTCTATTTCCTTATCATTTGTTAAAGAGACCCTGGGCCTCCAGTTGCAGAATCTAGACCAATGCTGTCCAATAGAACTTCCAGCAATGATGGAAATATCCTGTGTTTGTCATTTCCAACATGGTAGTCCCTAGCCACAACAGGCCACTGGAAATGTGGATAGTGCCACTGAGGAATTAAATTTGAATTTTTATTTAGTTTTAATTATGTTAAATTTAAATACACACATATGCTCATGGCTACTCTAATGGACAACATAGATCTACCCAGGGGCTGGCAACATTTTCCTGAAGGGCCAGGTAATAAATATTTTTAAGTTTGCAGTCAGTGTGTTCTCTGTTACAACTACTCAGTTCTGCCATTTTAGCTTAAAAGCAGTCATAGACAATATGTAAACAAGTGTAGCTATCTTCCAATAAATCTTTACTTATAAAAATTGTTGCAGTGCTGCAGGCCAAGTATGCCAAACCCTGGGAATTTTTTCTTAGACATATTCATTTAATCCCGATAGTAACTTTTTTAAGTAGGTATGATCATTTCCCTTATTTTACAGTTCATCTGCGGGATGTTCTTATAGCTGTGTGTGCATATGCTGTGAGATTTTATATGTGTATTTATGATTAGAGTCATTTTGTAACAAGGGAGATAAGACTTAAGTCATCTTTATGTTCAGCAAGTTCCCCTTAGTAGTTCTGATCAATAGCAATGTTTGGAAACCAATAGCTTATTACTGCCCTCATCTTACTATATGATCTGTCCTCGCTCTTTTCTTGTCTATTTTTTTAAAGTTCAGTTTAATTCTTCCATTTCTATTGAAGTTTTATTTCTCCCAAACAAGAAAAATGTGAGTGATTACTTTCATATTTTCTTTCAGTCCTGGAATCAAGATGTGAGACCAAGAAATTATTTCTGAAGAAGGAAATTTATGAAATAGAGTCAGCGCAGTGGGAGATAATGGAAAGACTTACAAGACATGACCTTCAGTGCTCTAGTTTCAGAGATGATTGGGAATGTAATGGCCAGTTTGAGAAACAACATGGCTCTCAGGAGGGACACTTCAGTCAACTGATATTCACCCATGAAGGCATGCCCACTTTCAGTCAGCATCCATCCTTTACATTACAGCAAATCATTAATAATAAAGAGAAATACTGTGCAACTAAGGAATATAGGAAAACCTTTAGACATGACTCACAACTTAGTACACATCAGATAATTCATACCATTGAGAAACCCTATGAATGTAAGGAATGTGGAAAGGCCTTTAGACATCCCTCAAGACTCAGTCATCATCAGAAAATTCATACTGGCAAGAAACCCTTTGAATGTAAGGAATGTGGGAAAACATTTATTTGTGGTTCAGACCTTACTCGACATCACAGAATTCACACTGGTGAGAAACCCTATGAATGTAAGGAATGTGGAAAGGCCTTTAGTAGTGGCTCAAACTTCACTCGACATCAGAGAATTCACACTGGTGAAAAGCCCTATGAATGTAAAGAATGTGGGAAGGCTTTTAGTAGTGGCTCAAACTTTACTCAACATCAGAGAATTCATACGGGGGAGAAACCCTATGAATGTAAAGAATGTGGCAATGCCTTTAGTCAGAGCTCACAACTTATTAAACATCAGAGAATTCATACAGGTGAGAAACCCTATGAATGTAAGGAATGTGAAAAGGCGTTTCGTTCTGGTTCAGACCTTACTCGACATCAGAGAATTCATACTGGTGAGAAGCCCTATGAATGTAAGATATGTGGGAAAGCCTATTCTCAGAGTTCACAACTTATTAGTCATCATAGAATTCATAGTGGTGAGAAACCCTATGAATATAGGGAATGTGGAAAGACCTTTAATTATGGCTCACAACTTATTCAACATCAAAATTTGTACTGGTGATAAACCATAGAATATATGAAATCTGTAGGAAGGCTTTCAATTACAGCTCAAAATTTCAACATTAGAGAATTTATCTTGATAATAATCCCTTTAAATAGAATAATGTGAAAACATCTTCTTTGTTGATTCTAGCTTATTCAACCTGAGAAAAATCATGTAGGAGAAACACCCTATAAGTAGAATATATTTTGGAAGCCCTTTAATAAAAGCATATATTTCTTTTGACATTAGATAAATCAAGCTAGCAAATACTGAAAATCATAGCACTTTTGACACCTTTTTAACCTTATTTTAAACCTCAGAATTCATATGAAATATAATCCTAATTTTCATTTCCCCCCTAATTTGTCTATAGTTCCTATATTCTTAGTATTTTAACCCATCTTAAATTTATGTGACTGTAAAGTCCAATTTCTTTACATCACAGTTTGTAAAACACCTTTAAAACCTGAAAGAAGTGACCTCTTTATTCAAAGATGGCTTACTCTTTGTTATTTACAAAACTTAGGCTTTCTTCTTGTAAAAACAGTGATGAAAAACAACACAGTAAATAGAGATCCTTTCATTGCTTCCTGGTGTTTCCTTACGTTGCGATATAAGGATGTGTGACATCATTTTATCAAATTCCTATTGAAAGAAATTGTAGTTTCCCAGAGTTTTTGCCATTATTCACAGTTTCCTAATGGAAATTCTCCCTAGGCATATCTTTGTATCATGTATTTTAATTGCAGAAATAATGCATGAACATATTTTCCTTTTAAAAGATTTAAACATTGCAAATAAGGCAAACATACGACTACCATCCTTGTACCCATTTCCCATTCTGAAGGATAGCCATCTGTTTAGTATTTATCCTTCTTAAGCATATTTCTATGTTTTTATACATATTTGTCTCAGTAGAAATTATAAAATGGGGATAATTATAATACCTACCTCAAAATTTTGTGTGAGGATCAAATAAATTAAGACACATAAACTGCTTAGAATTGTGCCTGTCATATAATAAATACTCACTGAATGTTGGTCATTTATTCATCGTTGTCATTAGTATTATTTGTTGAAAAACAGTTTCTGCAGAACTTGCTGAACATCAGGCAGGACATACAGTTGAAAAAAGACACCACTCGGTAATGAATTCAGAAAATTTTCCATCATGACTTATTTCATGTGGAACATGAAATAATCCTAGGTGTTGGTGGGGAAAGTAATGTGTGTACCATGTGCAAAGGACTTCACTCAGACTGGCATCCTTTTTACTACATCATATAATACCTAACATAAAAACAAATAAAAATATAAACAAACCATTGTGAAACTGATGGAAAAGTATGAAAAGACAAACAGAATCGTGTTTGAAAAATGGATAAATACACACACAAAGAGAAACCTTAGAGTTACTGATTTAGAATGTTATATTAGGGGTGCCTGGCTGGCTTAGTGGAGCGTGCAACTCTTGGTCTTAGGGTTGTGAGTTCAAGCCCCAAGTTGGGTGTAGAGATTACTTAAAATCTTTTTTAAAAACTAAAAATAAAAGGGGCACCTGGGTGGCTCATGGTTGAGCATTGCTGGTCCTGGGATTGAGCCCCACACTGGACTCCCAGCTCAGCAGGGAATCTGCTTCTCCCTCTGCCTCTCCCTGCCCCGACCCCGCTCTCTCTGTCTCTAGAATGAATAAAATCTTTAAAATTTTTTAAATAAAAAAAGTAAATAAAATGTTAAATACAATGCTTCTTTCTGATACATTTGAAAACCTAAATTATTTTTTTAGGAAAATAAAAATTACAGCATTGTCTCAGAGAACTCTTGGAAGATTTATAAAAACACAGAAAAGGGGAAAATTAGTGTGATATAGTAACTATTACTACTAATGAAGCACCAAACCAAATTTCTTTTCAGGCAAAACATTATCAACTGTTTTTTTGTTTGTTTTTGTTTTTAGAGAGAGAGATGGGGAGATGGGCAGAGGGAGAGGAAGAAAGAATCTCAAACAGGCTCCACACCCAGTGCAAGCCTGACTTGGGGCTCGATCTAACAACCTTGAGATCATAACCTCAGCTGAAATCTAGACTTGGACACCTAACCACCAAGTGCCCCTAGACATCTCATAACATACTCAGATATAATCTTGATGTTAGAACAATCTTGGGACACCCAAAAAGGAAAGCTATTTTTCAGTGTCATCCATGAAGATATATGCAAGCATACTAAAGAAAATAGCAAACTATGGGTACCTATTAAAAGAATAATAGAAATGAACCTGGTTGTGACAGTAGCTAAAGAGGATGATATCCAGTGCCCGGTTCCAGCTAACTGATGTGAAGAAACACAGGCCCCATTTTGCCAGCTCTTCTGATTTTTTGAGAGAATCCAGATATTTTATTTATTTTGTTAGTGTGTGATAGCTCTTGATTTTTTAAAAAATATTTATTTTGAGAGAGCACGAATGGGAGGTGGGGGGAGGAGCAGATGAAGAGGGAGAAGGCTCCCTGCTGAACTGGGAACCTGATGTGCGGCTTGATCCCAGGACCCCGGGATCATGACCTGAGCCAAAGGCAGACGCTTAACGAACAGAGCCATCCAGGTGCCCCAATAGCTCTTGAGTTTTAAGTGGTAGTTCAGATTTTTATTTAAGGACACCATGAGGGCCAAAGAAGACATACGGACTGCACAAACAGCCCATGAGTTACTTTTATTCTGGAGACTAGAGCAGTGAGTTTTTAATAGTGTAAACTCCTTGGTCCCAAGGAAATTTAAGGAAATGAAGGAATGGTACAAAACAAGATAATTTACCCAGAATTTCTTAGATGTGAACAGGTTTAGATTAAAATATTTCCAGGGACAGGGGCGCCTGGGTGGCTCAGTCATTAGGCACCTGCCTTGGGCACAGGTCATGATCTCAGAGTCCGGGATCAACATCAGGCTCCCTGCTCAGCAGGAGGCCTGCTTCATCCCTCCCCCACTCCCCCTGCTTTTGTTCCCTTTCTTGCTGTGTCTCTCTGTCAAATAAATATAAAAATATATATATTTCCAGGGATAGAGTAAGCTCCAAATGTAAGGATTTTTTTTTAAAGGACGATTCAGCCCCAATATTTTCTACATATAGTTCTTTATTCTAAGCATCATATCAAGTTTAAAAATTGGATATATTTTATATGTTGCATATCCCATTGTTGAGATATTTTATATGCATATATATGTACATTTTTAAAAATAGTTAACCTGTGAAGAGGAAAACTAGCCTGACCATCACAGTTTTGCACTAGCAACAAAAATGTCACTGGAATTATGTATTGTGTTCTAGATGAAAGGTTAGCAGCCTTTCCATAAATAGCCAGATAGTAAATATTTTAGCCCTGTGAGCCATACTATTTCTGCTGGAACTACTTAACTCTATCATTAGAGTGTGGAAGCCTACCAAAAGTCCTAGATTAAGAAATCTGAAGTTAAGAAAATGTCCCACATCTTAACTTTGTTTAGGTTAGGTTAGTGTTTTGAAATAGATCTTTTCTATGCCTCAATTTTCATGCTTAGCAGCAACTTCCTCCATTGGATAGATACCATTCTTGGAAGGAAAATCCCATATAATATCTCAAAGTTACAGGTCTGTCCTTCCATTCCCCACTTCCTTTTTTCTTAGATCCCATATTAGAGGGTTTTGGTTTTTTAAAAACATTGAGTTATTTTGTTACAGGCGTATGCCCGTAAAATATTTTATAATCAATTTAAGAAAAGTGGAGTGGGGACCCCTGGGTGGCTCATTAGTTGAGCGTCCAACTCTTGATTTCAGCTCAGGTCATGATCTCAAGGTTGTGAGATCAAGCCCCACAGTGGGCTTCACACTCAGTGTGGAGTTTGCTTGGGATTCTCTCTCTTCCGCTGCCCCTCCCCCTGCTTGCATGTGCTCTCTCTCTCCCTAAATTTAAAAATCTTTTAAAAGAAAGAAAAGTAGAGCAAATAAGAGAATTAGTAAAAACAGGATATTTTGTTCAAATATTTTGCATTACTATCAAAACAAGGACTGCTAAATGAAATTTTATATATTCTTTCTTAAGCCTATTTTAAGTTATTTGTTATTTGTTAAGTTCCTCATCAAAAATTACAGAGATAGGGGCGCCTGGGTGGCTCAGTCGTTAAGCGTCTGCCTTCAGCTCAGGTCATGATCCCAGGGTCCTGGGATCGAGCCCCGTATCGGGCTCCCTGCTCCGCAGGAGGCCTGCCTCTCCCTCTCCAACTCCCCCTGCTGTGTTCCCTCTGTCTCTCTGTCAAATAAATAAAATCTTTAAAAAAAAATTACAGAGATAATGCATTTGCACCCAAACCAATGAAGCAATACCAATAAACAAAAAAATAATTTTTGAACCTTGTGTATATCCCCCATATACTTCTTTATACTTAAACATTAACACAACCAATTTATTTTAGTATATTTTTACCCAAAAAATGGATGATACCTTATACATTTGTCTGTAATTTGCTTTTTAAATTCAACTGCATTTTGAATTTTCCTGGTCAGTAAATGATGATTTAACTTAGTTCTTATTTTTATTTTTTTGAGATTATTTATTTATTTGAGAGAGAGAGCAGAGTGTGGGAGAGAGAACACAAGTGGGGGGGAGGGGCAGAGGGAGAGGGAGAAGCAGGCTCCCTGCTCCATTGAGCAGGGAGCCAGATGCTGGGCTTGATCCCAGGACCCTGGGATCATGACCTGAGCCACAAGCAGACATTTAACCAACTGAGCCACCCAGGTGCCTCTTAACTTAGTTTTTAGAATGGTTACATTATATTGCATACCCAAGTATGCTTATACCAATACCTATTCAACTATTCCCCAACTTCGATATTTCAGACTGTTTCCTCTTTGCCATTTAAAAGTAGTGCTTCAATAAACATTCCTATTTTATATTCTTCTCTATTTATTTCATTTCTATAAAATAGGTTTCCCAAACCATTTCCAATGTTTTCTGTTTCTTAGGAAGGTATTGTTTATAGAAACTTTTGGAGGCAAGAGGATAAAGGAATAGAGTGTGCAGTTTTTCATATATGTGGGTGTATATACACACAGATTTTAACATTTTAATCCATCTGGAATTCATTATTGTATATGGTGTGATACAGGATGTCAGCTCTGTTTCCATTCAGGAATAAACCCAATTATGCCACAGCCAACTACTGAACTATTCCTCTTTCTCCTACTAGATTAAAATACTTTTATCATATATTAAATGCTCATATCCTCATCTATTTCTGTGCTTTTACAGCGATCTTTAACTTACACTTTTTAGTAACTTATTACTTGGAAATAGAGTTATGTGTATTATTAAAGTTTTTTTTAAGATTTTTAAAATTTACTTATTGAGAGAGAGAGAGAATGGTAGAGAGCATGAGAGGGAGGAAGGGCAGAGGGAGAAGCAGACTCCCCACTGTGCAGGGAGCCCGATGTGGGACTTGATCCCGGGACTCCAGGATCATGACCTGCGCTGAAGGCAGTCACTCAACCAACTGAGCCACCCAGGCATCCGAGTTATGTATATTATTAATATGTTGGTTTTATTTGAAAATAAAGACAAATGATTCTTTATTAGAATTTTTTATTTTATCCATTTCCAATAAGAAACTAATTGAGATTATATTTTGAATTTTATTCAACTTAAATACTGAGTATTTCCAAATGAGTTCACATTGAATTAACCTTGAGTGAATATTAATACACGTATGTCTCCAAATGTCTTTGACAACTTTTCATCTCCTTTCCCTCTAATATCTTTATGATATAATGCTTCACAATACTTAAAATATGCTAGTAATAGCTGAGCATTTAATATCTCTTATTAGGGTATTGATTAAAAATGATAGATTCTTTTGATCTTTATAATCTGTGGATAAAGTAGTATCTGTCTCACAGTATTTTTTTTTTTAAGATTTTATTTATTTTAGGCACCTGGGTGGCTCAGTTGGTTAAGTGACTGCCTTCGGCTCAGGTCATGGTCCTGGAGTCCCTGGATCGAGTCCCACATCAAGCTCCCTGCTCGGCGGGGAGTCTGCTTCTCCCTCTGACCCTCCCCCCTCTCATGTGCTCTCTCTCTCATTCTCTCTCTCTCAAATAAATAAAATCTTTAAAAAAAAGATTTTATTTATTTATTAGAGAGAGACATGAGCAGGGGGGAGGGGTAGAGGCAGAGAGAGAAGCAGGCTTCCTGCTGAGCAGGGAGACTGATATGGTGTCTCAGTATTTATACTTATTTCACTTTCTTTTCTCATGTTGTAGTCACAGTGAATACGTCAATAGATTCTGTAGAGCATATCAAATAGATTATTTTTGTCTTTTATTGTGGATGTCTAGGAAGTACATTTTTCCTTGAGAACAGTACTAAAGGTCATGCTGATCCAGGCAGTTTGCACATTCTAAATCTGGAAATAATAATATGTACTTATATATCACATATATATATCATATTTAACCAGTCTATAATAGTATATTTTGTCTAGATTAATAGCATACATATGAAACCCCCAAATTTAACTACTGCCCTATTAATGTACTACTTCCAAGATTATTACCATCCCATAGTGAACAAGCATTCACACATATTTGTGGGCATTTACTTCACTATTTCCTTAAAATAACTTCTAAAAGTTGAATCTGTGGTCTTTGATATATGTTACTAAACTGCCCTCGTGAGCATAACTATTTTCTACTTCCATGCCTATCCTGATATTTATCTTTAAAATTTTTCTCTGCCTAATTTAAAAGAATTCATTTTATTTTATTCATGGTTTTTTGAGAGAGAGAGCCAGAGCAAGAGCACAAGTTGGGGGTGGGGGGCAGGAGCAGAGAGGCAGTGGGAGAGGAAGAGAGAGAATCCCAAGCAGGCATGGAGCCCAATGCCAGGCTCAATCTCACAACCCTGAGATCATGACCTGAGCCGAAATCAAGAGCTGGAAGCTTATCCAACTGAGCCACCCAGGTGCCCCAAAAGAATTCATTTAAAATCACACTTCTTTTGAGATCATTCTTCTCACTAAATTGATTAAATTTGTATGCTTATTAACAATATATTTTTTCTTTAACTGCCTGTTCACACCCTTTTTCCATTGCTATGTTTAACTATTTTTTATTGCTTTCTGTCACTGTATGAAATAATAAAAGAATACATCTTTGTAAAGATACAAATACATTTGCAATTTCTCATAGGCTTTGAAGTCATTAAGAGAACGCCTTGGCCTGCTGCTACTGAGGAGCTCTTTACATTCAGAAACCCACCTGCTCATGACAGCAATGATGTAAGTGTGATATTGTGATTTATAATAAGAAATATATAATTGGTCTTCCTCTTGTTTTTGGCACAAAGCTCCTAAAACAATTGGAATTTCCTGTGATGAGAACAATCAAGGTATCTTTTGATGGGTTAATAAGGTGACTTTTTATTTTCTTTAAATTTTTTTATTGTTATGTTAATCACCATACATTACATCATTAGTTTTTGATGTAGTGTTCCATGATTCATTGTTTGTGCATAACACCCAGTGCTCCACGCAGAACGTGCCCTCTTTAATACCCATCACCAGGCTAACCCATCCTCCCACCCCCACCTCCCCTCTAGAACCCTGTTTGTTTTTCAGAGTCCATCATCTCTCATGGTTCATCTCCCCCTCCGATTTACTCCCCTTCATTCTTCCCCTCCTGCTATCTTCTTCTTTTTTTTTTTCTTAACATATATTGCATTATTTGTTTCAGAGGTACAGATCTGTGATTCAACAGTCTTGCACAATTCACAGCGCTCACCATAGCACATACCCTCCCCACTGTCTATCACCCAGCCACCCCATCCCTCCCACCCCCCACCACTCCAGCAACCCTCAGTTTGTTTCCTGAGATTAAGAATTCCTCACATCAGTGAGGTCATATGATACATGTCTTTCTCTGATTGATTTATTTCACTCAGTGTAACACCCTCCAGTTCCATCCATGTCGTTGCAAATGGCAAGATCTCATTCCTTTTGATGGCTGCATAATATTCCATTGTGTATATATACCACATCTTCTTTATCCATTCATCTGTTGATGGACATCTTGGCTCTTTCCACAGTTTGGCTATTGTGGACATTGCTGCTATAAACATTGGGGTGCACGTACCCCTTCAGATCCCTACATTTGTATCTTTGTGGTAAATACCCAGTAGTGCAATTGCTGGATCATATGGTAGCTCTATTTTCAACTTTTTGAGGAACCTCCATACTGTTTTCCAGAGTGGTTGCACCAGCTTGCATTCCCACCAACAGTGTAGGAGGGTTCCCCTTTCTCCGCATCCCCACCAACATCTGTCATTTTCCTGACTTGTTAATTTTAGCCATTCTGACTGGTGTGAGGTGGTATCTCACTGAGGTTTTGATTTGGATTTCCCTGATGCTGAGCGATTTTGAGCACTTTTTCATGTGTCTGTTGGCCATTTGGATGTCTTCTTTAATAAGGTGACTTTTGGAACACCTAAGGATTAGGGTCTATGCTTTAGAAGCCCTATGCTCCCCTTCCATCTGTCTGTTCCTGAGTTATAGCTTTTTATAATAAACTGGTACTCAAGTAAGTAAAATGTTTCTGTGAGTTCTATGAGCTGCTCTAGCAAATTAATTGAACCCAAGGAGGAAGTCACTGGAACCTCGAATATATAGCAGTTGGTCACAAGAACAGGTGATAACTTGGACTTGTGACTGGCATCTGAAGTAGTTGGGGGAATTCTTGTAGGACAGAGCTTTTAAACTGTGAGCTCTGATGCTATCTCCATGTAGACAGTGTCAGAATTGAGTTGAATTGTAGGATCCCCAGCTGGTTCCCAAGAATTGCCTGGTGGTGTGGGGAACCTCCCCTCTCTGACAAACACATTGGAATTGGGTGTAGAACCCTTTGGTAAGCAAGTATGAGTTTTGGTCCAGGCAATCTACACCTACGGAGTGACAAATGCAGCAGCACCCTCCCCCTGGACAGGTATCCAGCAACCATAGAGGCTTAAGCCAGCACCCCAGTAGTAATGCATTTGAGGGTGCACACAAGCTACCAACACTGCTTCTGTAATTAGAATTCATTCACCCAACTTTTGCTCGGCTTTGGAAAAGCTATTCCCTGGACACCTTGTTTCTACCAATGCAAGTGGCACTGAGTGTCAAGGCTGTGTAAAGAAGCAAAAGAGTTGGTCACTAGCAGGGAAGGCAAACATGAAGCATTGGAAGAAATCAGAAAGAGGCTGACTTCAAAGAAAATTCACTGTTGCCTGATAAATTGTGTTCTATTACCTCACCAATAGCTAGCTTTCATGCCAAGATGTATCCATTCTAATGATGTTGCTGTTTTATTTAAATGCAGGTGATAGCTGGCATGAGAGGATATAATAGAAATGAACATGAACTTAAAGGAAAACACCATACTGTAAAAATACCTCTTCAAAACCAAATATCATAAATATATTTGAAACTGAGTTCATAATGATGTAAAATCAAACTTAATGGCTGACATGCTATAAAGAAGAGCTTTCCTTTTTCACTCCATTTTTTCTCATTTATGGATTTTTATTTATAAGGCTTTTTTAGATCTATTTGTTCATTTGAGAGAGCGACAGAGAGAGTGAGCAGGGGGAGGGGCAGAGTGGAGAGAGAATCCTCAAGCAGACTCCCCATGGAGCCAGGAGCCCACCCAAGATCATGACCTGAACCAAAACCAAGAGTCGGCCGCCCAACCAAAACCAACTGAGCCACCCAGGAGCCCAGATTTTAATTTATTTAATATGTTACAGTCAATTAGAGAAATTATTGATGGCACAGGAATGGAATTACTTTAAGTAGTTTTTAAATATTCTAATTTTATAACTAAGAGGGATATATTCTAAAACAGGGGCTGGCAAGCTTTTTCTGTAAAGGGCCAGGTAGTAAATTGGTTGATTCTCATTATTTGTGCATTCCATATTTGTGAACTTACCTACCTGCTAAAATTTTATTTGTGATCCCAAAGTCAGTACCTGCAGCACTTTTGTGTTCATTCATGGACATGTGAAGAAAAATGAAAAATGAGTCCCTTGACACACATGTTCTCAGCTAAAGACAAATAAGGTAACCCTCCGCTTTCTTGTTTCAGCTCTTATACCGTAAATAAGTGTTTTTTTGGGTGCCTGGGTGGGTCAGTCATTAAGCATCTGCCTTCAGCTCAGGTCATGATCCTGGAGTCCTGGGATCGCATCAGGCTCCCCGCTCAGCGGGAAGCCTGCTTCTCCCTCTCCCACTCTCCCTGTTTGTGTTCTCTCCCTCACTGTGTCTCTGTCAAATAAATAAAATCTTAAAAAAAAAAAATGTGTTCTTTTCAGTCTCTTTAGTACCATGGGTTTTTTTTTCATTTTGTGCTTTTATTGGTGATTTTGCTGTTTCAAATGACCCCAAAGCATAGTGCTGAAGTGCTGCCTAGTGTTCCTAAGCACAAGTCTGTGGTGTGCCTTACAGAGAAAATACATGTATTAGATCAACTTTATTCAGGCATGAGCTATAGTGCTTTTGGCCATGAGTCCAATGTTGATGAATCAACTATACATAAACTGTGTATTTTTTTAAAAGGATTTTATTTATTTGTCAGAGAGAGAGAGAGCACAAGCTGGGGAAGTGGCAGGCAGAGGGAGAAGCAGGCTTCCCGCTGAGCAAGGAGCCTAATGAAGGACTCCATCCCAGGAACCTGGGATCATGACCTGAGCTGAAAGCAGATACTTAACCGACTGAGCCACCCAGGTCTCCCAACTGTGTCTTCAACTAGAAACACATAAAACCAGGTATGTATTGATTGGTTGAAGAAAATGTCATCAGATATTTGGAGGAAACCCCGTATTTCCTTTAGGAGCAATGGTTTGCTAATTCAGTGTTTGCAACAACTTTATAGAACTACTGTGAATAATGAGAATTGACTGTATTTTAGGCTCTGCAGGCCATTCAGTCTGCATAACTACTCAATTCTGCCCTTGTAGCTCAAATGCAGCCATAGACAATGCATACATGAACATGGCTATGTTCCCAGTAAAACTTTATTTATGGACACTGAAATTTGAAATGCATGATTTTCACACCTCACAAAATATTACTCTTTTGATTTTTTTAAACCACTTAAAAAGATAGATATTGTTCTTTACTCACTAGCTATGCAACAGATGGCAGGCCAGATTTGGCCTGCAGGCTGTAGTTTGCCAACCCCTGCTTTAGAATAACTATAATCTAAAATTGTATGTACTAGCTTTCTTGTTAGTAATAATATTGGCATTACCATTTTAAACTATTTTATGGCCATTCTAGGTTACTGCAAATATATAAATATGCTAATATTACTAGGAACCAGGATTTCTAGAGAAAGATCATTAGAGAAAAAAAGCAGAAATATAAAAGGTAAGAATAAAACCTTGTAACATTAAATTTGAATTAGTAATGTCAGCATGAACTGATACTTTGAGTCTTAAACAAGTTTCTTGCCCTCCTTTAACAAAGAAGAATATCTGATCTAGAACTTAAGATATTTGACTCCCTAATCCTGGGTTGTCTGCTCTAGCCATACTGCTTCCCTTTTCTGTAACGACGTATTTTCTTGGGTGCTTGGGTGGCTCAGTCAGTTTAGGTCTGCCTTCAGCTCAAGGTCCTCAGATCGAGTCCCACATTGGGCTCCCTGCTCAGGGAGGAGTGCTTCTCCCTTTCCCTCTGCCATCCCCTCCCCTGTCCTCCAGGCTCGCTCTCTCTCAAATAAATAAAATCTTTTTTTTTTTTTTAAAAAAGATGTTTTGGGGGCCCCTGGGTGGCTCAGTCGTTAAGCGTCTGCCTTCGGCTCAGGTCATGATCCCAGGGCCCTGGGATCGAGCCCCGCATCGGGCTCCCTGCTCCGCGGGAAGCCTGCTTCTCCCTCTCCCACTCCCCCTGCTTGTGCTCCCTCTCTCGCTGTCTCTCTCTGTCAAAATAAATAAATAAAATCTTAAAAAAAAAAGATGTTTTTTTCTTAGCCTAGGGCTTCTTAAATCTTCCCAACAAAGTCCCCTTAACACTAAGAGTAACAGCCTACTCTAGGAATCCGGAGAAGAAGCAAATAAACTACTCCATGACAGGAATTTCCTTTGAAATCTTATTTTAAAAGTTATGTTTGTTTACATTCTTCTCCATAATAAACTTGTGATTAAATGTAAATACATAATTCTCCAGAAAAATCAGGTTTTTTTTTTTTCACCAAATCCCTCAGTAAAGATGATGCTCCTTGAAAATGGAACATTCATTTCCCTATTTCAGGGTCGAGGAGAGTGAGTGTCCTGGTCCCATCTAAGCATCCTACCTCGTCACAGTCCTGAGGAACACACCAGAAGCACACACACTCGCCACACAATCAGCGCACACTGAGTGACTTCCATCCACGGTCTGTAGGGAAGGCCTAGGGGAAGAAAATCTATCAAAACCGCGCCACCTAAATGTTCAATTACAGACACGTTCACAGACACTGTCAAACCCATTCTCTCACAGGCTACCACAACATTCTCGGTCCTCCACAGTCTGCCAGACAATTCCAGTTAAAATCTCCTTCACAAACCACATTCCGATCCGCGAAGTAGCACCTCTCAAACACAAACCGGCCACACCCAATGAAAAAATCGCACCCAAAACCACTCCAAAGACAGACACGCAGCGCCATCCGAGTAGGTCCTACGGAGAGTCACGTTGCTGCACATCCCCCTTTGGGGCTCCAGTCGTTCGCCCCCGCAGCGCTCCGGGACCTGTCGGGACTCCTCGGGACAAAGAGCCGGGAACCCCGCCCCGCCCCGGCTGAAGCCCGCCCAGACCTCAGCCTCACTCAGCTAGCGGGCGGGGTAGAAGCTCGGCTCCCTGAGGCTGGCCGCGCCGGCGCACTCAGTGCCTACAGCGCGAGCTCCCAGCAGCCTCTGCGCGCGGCCCGTTAAGCCCCGAGGGCTGTGTGTGGACTTGCCGGTTGCGTCCTGTTCTCGCTTACACGGAGCATCACCGTGAGGCAGGTGCGACACCCCAGGTGAGCAGTCCTGGTTCGCAGGGTTGGTTCCGGCCATCTGTAGGAAAGGCGTTGCGGCCCGGAGATTAGGAGAGGGAAGGGAAGCATTGCAGCACCGCAGAGCGTTGCGAGCCGCTCATCTCAGGCCCGAGTGTGCGTGAGGACGGCGGTGCTGTAGTTGTGTATCTGGGTGACTGTGGGCGTGACGGGGCCCCGGTGTGACATCAGGACTATGTGCGGTTGTGAGGTCGGGACTAGTGGGTGATGGCGTTTGTGTGACTGAATTGGGTGCACAGCCTGGACTGTGTGACTCCGACCCTAGCGTCATAGCTGAGTCTTCTGCCGTCTCGCCGCTCGAGCCCACCCGCGGGGAAGACCCTCCCCCACCGCCGCCGCCCCAGTCGGATATCTGAGCGCCAGAGAAAAGACTCCTAGCCAAAAGCCTCTGACCCCATTTAAGAATGCGGCTTACCTTGATTGTATTCCGTCACAGAACAAAGTGAAGGCAGCTCATTGTTTTGGTGAAGAACTATTTTGATGTTTTTCCAAATATTTTTTCTGTGCACTTGTGTACATTGTTCTGTAAAATAGAATCACAAAAATTGATTATTTAAGGAGATAAAGACTCTCCAACACTTTGAAATCCAGTACAGTCAGAAGATTTATTATACTGCTGTCTGTACAGAGTACAATGTTCTCCTCTAATTTGAAAGATTTTTGAAGACTTTATACATTTTAGGATTATGAAAACATTTACTAGGGTAACAAGTTATCAAGTAAGATATCTTTTCAGAATCAGAAACCCTTTTTTTTTAAGTAATTCAAGGTTGCTAAGTAGAGATTTATAATAACGGGGGAGAAAGTCTTAGTAACAATAAATATTCAAACATGTTATACAGAAGAACTTGATCAAATATTTTTAATGTGTTCAGAATACCTTATCAAATCAAATTTGTTGAGTTTTATGATGCCAAATAGTGTCTCTTTGGAGCTGCTAGGGATGGAGAGCAAAAGGGGCCTTGCTCTACTTCTTGATTCCTATGAATCTTTTTTGCTAATATTGTTAATTAAGAAGAATTACATTCTCAAACTTAGTTCTAAAATTTAGTGATGTTGTAAGAAAGAGCAGTCCTGAAAATCTCAAAAAAAGTTTCCTAAAAGAGGGGCGCCTGGGTGGCTCAGTTGGTTAAGCTCTGACTCGTGGTTTGGGCTCAGGTCATGATCTCAGTGGCGTGAGATCAAGCCCCACACCGGGCTCATGCTCAGCACAGAGTCTGCTTGAGATTCTTTACTCTCTCCCTCCCCGCTGCTCCTCCCCCTCCTCTCACTCCCTCTCTTTCTAAAATAAGTAAATAAAATCTTTTTAAAAAATGTTTACTGTAGGGGCGCCTGGTGGCTCAGTCGGTTGAGCGTCTGCCTTTGGCTCAGGTCATGATCCCAGCGTCCTGGGATCGAGCGACACATCGGGCTCTGTGCTCGGCGGAGCCTGCTTCTCCCTCCCCCACTGCCTGCCTGTCTGCCTACTTGTGCTCTCTCTCCCTCTGTCAAATAAATAAATAAAATCTTTAGGGCGCCTGGGTGGCTCAGATGGTTAAGCGTCTGCCTTCAGCTCAGGTCTTGATCCCATCCTGGGATCAAGGTCCGCATTGGGCTCCCTGCTCCTTGGGAACCTGCTTCACCCTCTGCTTCTCTCTCTCTCTCTCATGAATAAATAAAATCTTAAAAAAAAAAAAGTTTAAGAGAAAGAGAAAGGGCATCCTAGTATTAAAAAATTATTAAAGATAATTTATCAAAGAATTAAAGTTTTTTTATTAAAGATACTTATTTTATTTTATTTTTTTTAAGATTTTATTTATTTGACAGAGAGAGACACAGTGAGAGAGGGAACACAAGCAGGGGGAGTGGGAGAGGGAGAAGCAGGCTTCCCGCGGAGCAGGGAGCCCGATGTGGGACTCGATCCCAGGACTCTGGGATCATGACCTGAGCCGAAGGCAGACGCTTAACGACTGAGCCACCCAGGCACCCAAAGATACTTTTTTAATACATGGAATATGGGGCATGTCATGTTTTCATTTTATTCATTGCTTATAATGAGGTATTTTAAGTGCTTTATGTGTATTATGTTACTTTAATAACAACTTTATAAAGTAGATACTGTTATTCAGTTTATCTGTGAGGAAACAGTGGCACTGAAAACTAACATGTCTGATGTCTCCTAGTTGACAACTGTCAAACCTTAGATTCATATCCTGGATCAAGACAGCAAAGCCTGTGTTCTTCATATATGAGAGTCAGTCACCTCCCAACATTGTGGATATTCTTTTTAGTCTGCCTGTTGTACTTGGCAATTTATCATGGATATTTTCCTTCATGAATTAATATGAACTAGTACCATCACTGTCAATAATTGTGTAATATGCTATCATATCATAGAACCTAGTTTATTTAAGCCGGTTGTCTTACTGTTAAGGTACTCTGACTTTTGATTATAAAATATTCTTTGATGAACTTCCTTGCATATATCTCTTTATGTACTTTTATAAAAATTTTCTAAGGATAAATTCCTAGAAATGGAATTTCTAGGTTGAATTATCAGACATTTTATAAAGTACTCATAATATGCCTGATCCTGTGCTAGTACTTGGGGAATATAGAGTGACTAAAATGACATGGTTGTGATTCTTAAGTTGCTTATTATCTATCAAGGTAGATAAACCTCTAGAGGAATAAGACTAAGTGTGATATCTGAAGAAGTCAGATAGCACAGCTTGGGAGTTTTGTGGAGAGACATCATCTGATTACAGCAAGCAGTGTCAGGTTGTGCCAAAAAATAACCAAATCCAGAGGATTTCTGTGTAGGTAAATGGATTTTACGTAATAAGTCTTAGGCCTTAATAGTTTTTATTCTCATGATGCTGATGCAAAATGAGACCAACAGGACAAGAAGATTCAGCAGCTCTTTGGAGGGCATCATGGCTAAAATGACTAGTTCAGAAGCAAGATAAATGTATGAGTCAAGAAGTTAAGAGAGACAGCAGCAGTGAAACAAGGCATTAGTTGGGGATGTTTAACCATTCTTTTCTGGGCAAAACTCCAACATACGTGAACAAACTTACAAATCATAGAGTTGGATCAGATATTGGGAGCTAGGAGAAAAAAATACAGCAGTTTTTTTCCTTCAAGAGATGACTGCTTTAGAAGTGAGTCTCTTTCAACTATTTGAAGAAAAGCTTCCTACTTAGAAAATTTTAAAAATATATTTCAAGAGTATATATTGCCATATAAAATTATTAAGTAAATATAAGCAAAAAGAAGAAAATTAAGATCACAATGGGTAAATGAACAATTTTTGCAGATTTTTTTCTGTTGATGCCTCTTAGTGTCTCTTTATGTTGATATATATGTATATTTTACAAATGTATTCATGTTCATTTTATTTTTCTGAAGACTACACATCTTGAATATTTTGTATATCCTTATGTATTTTTCTTTTTTTAGATTATTTATTTATTTATTTGACAGAGAGAGACAGCAAGAGAGGGAACACAAGCAGGGGGAGGGGGAGAGGGAGAAGTAGGCTACCCACTGAGCAGGGAGCCTGATGCGGGGCTCAATCCCAGGACCCTGGGATCATGACCTGAGCCAAAGGCAGACGCTTAACAACTGAGTCACCCAGGTGCCGCAGTCGTTATGTATTTTTAAAAGCTTAGTATTTAGTGATTACTGTGCACATACAAACATAAATATAAATATATACACATATATACACACACACACACATAGGTCTTTTTGCCCTGCTATAACAGAATCACAGTACTCACAACTGTTATTACCTACATTCTTCATTCAGCAATATGTAGTAAACATATTTCCATCTTTCCAATTAAAGATCTGTATTATCATTTTTTAAGTGACAAGCTTTTTCACTCTGTGGGTGCTTTATAATTTATTTGATCTGTTTCCTACCGCAGGATATTTAGGTTCCTTCCAGCTTTTTTCCATTTTGATTAATGTCTGTCAGCACATTCTTATATCTTGTGCACATATACAGAGTAGAATTAATCCCCCCAGTAGAATTTGAGTCAGAAGATGTGCATGGTTTAAATGCTTTCTGTACATACTTTTAAATTTACACAATCTGCAGGTTAGAATATTCATTTCCTTACAAACTTGCTAATACGGGCATCAGTACTCTAATGTCTTTGGGGGGAACCCCTGGGGGCTCAGTCAGTTAAGCATCTGCCTTCAGCTCAGGTCAAGGTCCTGGAGTTCTAGGATCGAGTCCCGCATCTGACTCCTTGCTCAGTGGGAAGCCTGCTTCTCCCTCTGCCTGCCACTCCCCCTGCTTGTGCTCTCTCTCTTTCTCTCTCTGACAAATAATTAAATAAAATCTTGAAAAAAAATGTCTTTGGGGGTTTCCTGTGTTATTTCTGCTTTTTTAATGAGTTATGCATGCTCATGGAACAAGAGATTCTGGGTTTCAGAGACAAGAGAGTTGATTGAGAGCTGACTTTGGTTAGAAAAAAAAGGATTTCAAATTTAGCTTTGCTACTTAACTGAATTTCTGCAAGTGATTTTACTTCTTTTAGTGTGAATATTCTGGTCCATCGCATAAGTAATTATATACTGCATAGCAATCCTGAGGATCCATTTAATGTATATAAAATATCCATCCTATGAAAGTCTTTGATAAGTAGATATGTGTTGTCTACCTGTTGAGAGCATGTATCCACACCTTTTCAGCCTAGGTTGTAAGAAAGAGAATGGCAAATAAGTCATGCAGGAAAGCAGTGCAGTTGATTCTGACTGAAAAGAGTAATGAGCCCAGAAGATTCTGGAAGTTACTGTCCCGGCTGCAGGCTGGCAGGTCAGCAGGGTACCAGTGCAGCAGTTTGACAGTGGTTAATGACTGCCAGGATTGGTTCTAATGAATTTCTCTCTTTGTAACTGATGAATCCAAGCAGGCCTATGAGGCTTTGAAAGATATTCTTGTTTAGATGATGTGGCCCTTTATCAGCCCTGGAATTCCTTTTTAATTTTTTTTCTAAGACTTTACTTTTTTAAGTAATCTGTGCATGCATTGTGGGGCTCAAACTTAAAACCCAAAGATCAAGGGTTGCATGCTCTACTGACTAAGCCAGCCAGGTGCCCCTAGCCCTGGAATTTCTGTAAAGGGATGTGATTTGTCCAGACTCCCTCATATTTCCCTCAGTGTGTGTGTGTGTGTTGGGAAGGTCAAAGGAGGGGAAAGAACAAATGGACTCCAGCCATTTTAGGAGTTCTGAGGCCTATCTGATCTTATGGCCTCCTTTTCCTCCCTCAGCTCTGGCCTCTGTGAACTCTGCTCTCCAGACAACTAAACCCTAAGGAAGACTGACCAGTTCTTGAATTTCTAAACCATGGCCCGTGTAAGTTACTGTTTCTTTCTCCTTCTGAAAATACTTTCATGTTAATGTCTTAGGAACATTTTTTTATCCTGAAACTTCCTATCAGAGCCTAGGAATCTTCTCCCATCCTCCAAATCCAGTGAGGGATGAGGCTGTTTAGCACACCTATCCTGTGAATCCTCTTTTCCCCAGTCATTATTCATTTATTCATTGAAAAAAATCATTCAGCATCTCCTATACGTGCTCGGTCTTCTGCTAAGGGTTGTAGTGGGGCAGAAATGAAATCACTTGAGGGAGATGTTTGACCATCTCTTGTGAGTTGATGAAAGAGGATCGGCCCATTTGACTACTCATGGGGAAACTGGATGTTTCTGGATTTGAGTTTCCCAGGTATTTAAGATAAGATTTGCTGTTGGTTGACCTCAGCCTCAATATATGGTGAAATCTCATGTTTTGTGAGACTTTTGAGACTGGGCAGAGATATTGTTGGGTCTTGCATGCAGAGAGATCAAGGATCTTTTCTGGGAATCCCTAAGAGTTGTACACTAGGAATAAGGTTCCATTTGTAGTTCAACAGGATATGCTGGTCTAGAATGATAACTTTGTGAATCTGGATCACCAGTATCCAAAATCTACATCCATATCCTCTAAGTCAGGAACGAGGAATGCATACAGTTAAAGATGAAGAATGATAACAAGTAGGAAGATGGTGCAGATACATACGTAGTTGTGGACCTTCAGAACTCAGGAGTACCTTAAATATTTTGTATAGACCAAAATGGAAGAATGATTAAGTCTCATATATCCCTCACATAGACTATTATACAATTTTTTTAAAGTTCACTAAAGAATTTGTCATAAATGGAAAAATGCTTACAATATTGTCTGATTCAATGATGAACTTGGAAGAAATTCTTTAACTATATTCAGATCCTTTTCTAACAAATATTGTAAGGAAACTTTTAAAAAATCTGTTCTTTAAGGGGAAAGGGTGGAAGAACTCACATTTCTTGAGAATTTATGAGGGAGACATATAACAGGCAGAGGCTTATCTAAAATATTTTATTTAATTGGAAAACTGATTTTTTTCTTTCCCAGACATGTTTGGATGATCAAGATACACCAGAGTATTCAAGAGACTGCACCTGTAGCAACAGGATTCTTCAAGAGCACATAGGCATGCTGCTTCAGGCATGAAGCGTTTCCTAACTCACTATGTTAAAGGCTTCTAGCCTAAGCCTTTGCCTAAGCCTTTTGGTTTGCCATATGGTCCATGTCCTCCAGTATCTCTTCCATCTTAAAAACAAATTTTCTTTAACTTCAAATGTATTATATGGTTTGTCATTGCAGGGGTCGGTGATGTTCAATGATGTGTCCATAGTCTTCTCTCAGGAGGAGTGGGAATACCTGGACTTGGAACAGAGGGACTTGTACAGAGATGTAATGTTGGAGAATTACAGCAACTTGGTCTCACTGGGTAAGGTTCTCTGCCTCTAGTAATTTAGACCCGTTCACTGTAATATCTGCTTTTTTCTTTGGAAATTTCAGGAATATCTTTCAAGAAACTATCTAAATTTCTGCTACCTTTTCTCAGTGAATGGTTTGAGCTTTCTTTGTTTGGAAGTGAATACCTCAGTTAAGCATATTCATCTTCCTCATCCTTAAGAGGCCTTCAGGCCTTAATGATGAAAAAGGCCTGGATTTGAATTGGCCTTACTTGTGTCATAGAAATCAGGTTTCACTTGGTGTATGAACTCAGAATTGCTATAGGTGTTTTATTTGTTGTTATACATGTAAGGAAAATAGCCAGACTCTATATCTCAGTTTTTAATCTATCAAACGAACACATAATATCTGCAGTGATAAGTTGGATCAACAGGATTTATTTACAGTTCAAGAGAACTCATTCCTTTTGTTAATAAACTTACTGATTTTTACCTACTTTTATGATTGAGAGTTAAAAATCCAAGAACTTTGCACTTAACATTGTGTGAACATCCGAAGAAATAATAAATGCCTCCAGAAGCTTTTTGTTTTCCTCTCAGCAAAACAACAATGACAATAAATAATAGCTAATAAAATACATTCAACACTTGAACAACATAGGGGTTAGGGACACCAACCGTCTACACAGTCAAAAAGTTGCATGTAACTTTTGACTCCCCAAAAACTTAACTACTAATAGCTTACTGTTGATCAGAAGTTTTACTGATAATATAAACAGTTGATTAACACATATTTTGTATGTTATATGTATTATACTGTATTCTTACAATAAAGTAAGCTAGAGAAGAGAAAATGTCAAGAAAATCATAAAGAAGAGAAAATACTTTTACAGTACTATACTGTATCAAAAAAATCCACATATATGTGGATCCATGCAGTTCAATCTCGCATAGTTCAAGGGTCAACTGTATATATAGTGCCGAGTACATATTCTAGGCAATGTTTAGATATGGATATATGTTAATGTCACAACAATTGTGTATGATAGATGCTATTACTGATCTTACAATTGAGATGTGGCAGAGACAGGATTTGAACTCAGGCAATCTGTGCTCTTAACCACTATTGCCTCTCAGGAAGGATTACTTGTATGAATATAAATTAATCTATTTATTATGTAACCTTAATGTGAATATTTTTTAATCATCTTGCCCTTCTTTGTTCTAAAGGTTTATCAATTCCCATTTGACTTATAGTTAATTAAAAATTTAACCAAAACTGGGGCACCTGGGTGGCTTAGTTGGTTAAGCGACTGCCTTCGGCTCAGGTCATGATCCTGGAGTCCCGGGATCGAGTCCCGCATCGGGCTCCCTGCTCAGTGGGGAGTCTGCTTCTCCCTCTGACCCTCTTCCCTCTCATGCTCTCTATTTCTCATTCTCTCTCTCAAATAAATAAATAAAATCTTAAAAAAAAAATTTAACCAAAACTGAATCAAAGTAATTTTGAATTTATTTTCTATTTCCATATCACCTTCTTCTAACCAGGATGCTTCATTTCTAAGCCAGATGTGATTTCCTTATTGGAGCAAGGAAAAGAGCCCTGGAAAGTTGTGAGGAAAGGAAGGAGGCGATATCCAGGTGAGTGAGAGCCATTTGAGCAGGGGGAAGCCATCACAGAGGAAACCACCCAATTAGTTAGGGAAGAGGCACACTCTACTGATGGTTGTTTACAGAGTCCTCTTTAAAGGTCGAAGGCCTGGGGCACCTGGCTGGCTCAGCCAGTAGAGTGTTCAAATCTTGATCTTGGGTTTGTAAATTCAAGCCCCACATTGGACATAGAGATTATTTAAAAATAAAAACTTTTTTTTTTAAAGATTTTATCTATTAGAGAGAGAGAGCGAGCACAAGTGGGGTGAGGGGCAGAGAGAGAAACAGACTCCCTGCTGAGCACGGAGCCCGAGGGGGGAGGGGGGCGGGGGGCGGGGATCGATCCTAGGACTCTGGGATCATGACCTGAGCCAAAGGCAGACACTTAACTGACTGAGCCACCCAGGTGCCCTTAAAAATAAGATCTTAAAAAAAATTTAAAAATAAAGGTCCAAGGCCTGAAGAGAAAAGGTCTAAGACCTGAGGAGCAAATTAAGGTCTTAGTTAGGGATACTAATAGAACTATTTATCTCATTTACCACTCTTTTGTTGTTGTTTCAAATTTTCCTCCCCTTTGAAGGGGGCATGGGTGGAGAGGTGCTCTCTTTGTTCCCTACTGACAACCACTCTCTCTGTATTTTTTGACTCAGCTGCTTTCTTTTGCATTTATAAATAGTAGATAAATTGACTGACTTATGTACCTACCTCTAGGCTGGGCACAGTGCTAGACACTATCCATATAGTGGTAAACAAAACCAAAAAGTCTCTGTCCTCATGGAATTTACCTTGTAATAAGAGACACATAGTAACTGTAAATAAATAGCAAATATAATTTCAGCTAATAGAGTACTATGAAGTAAAGTAAAAAGAGTAAGGGAAGAGAAAATGGTGTGGGCTAAAAGGCTATTTTAGGTATGGTCTGAAAAACCTTTTTTGGGGAAATAAAAGCCTATAAAGAAAAATATGCTTGACACTGTAGTAATAAATGTTTTATCAGCAATCAAAGTTTCATATGAATTACTCTAGAAGACAGATCCTTAGATCACAGAGTATCATTCTTTGCTTTTTTTCTGCGTGTGTGTGTGTGTGTGTGTGTGTGTATACCTTCATATCAGGAAGAAACATGAGTGTAATAGAGTATGGGGACAATGATCTCTTTGTTTAGCTTCTGCCTCTGTGCTGTTTTCATTTCTCTTTGAATGTCTTCTTAAAAAAAGATCCTAGGGGCACCTGAGTGGCTTTAGTCGGTTAAGCGTCTGACTCTTGATCTCAGCTCAGGTCTTGATCTCAGGGTGGTGAGTTCAAGCCCCAAGTTGGGCTCCATGCTGGGCATGAAGCCTACTTAAAAAAAATTCCTCAAAATTCTTTATATAGAGACATATGTTGTCATTTTGTATTTTGCTCTCTGTACATTCAGGTCTGGCTGAGGAGACCCATTTTAGGCTGAGTTCTTGTTTTGTAACAAGGCCATTTCAGTGCCCACACTGTCTATAACGTTATATCTTCTTAGTCACTGTCTACTACAGGAAGTAAAGACACGCTTTTTGTCCCAATCCTAACTTATTTTCTTTTTCACATTTAGATAATTAAATGACATTTACCATTGTTAATGCTGAAAAAACAATGAAATGCAGAGGTTCCAGATGAATAAGATAATATCAGTTTAATCAGGAAATATTTAGCCAAAATGACAACTGTTGACTCAAAGTTAGACATCTTAAACAAGATCATTTTTTTCTTTCATTTTCTTTTCTTCCTTTGTTTCTTTCTTCCTTTAAGTAACTTAGTGAAGTATATAACTTGCATACAGAAAAGTAGACAAATGAGGGAAGACTTTTTTGAGGAGAGATATGAAGGCTCAAGCCATGAAGAGCTCAAGCTCTCTAGGGCAAGAGCCTTCTGAGCCAATAGAAAAGGCCTAAGGAGGAAGTTAACTTTGCATGTTTGAGGAATAAAAAGAAGGCTCAGGTCATGGTCTCAGGGTCTTGAGATCAAGCCTGGCATCGCATTGCACTCCCTGTTCAGCGGGGAGTCTGCTTTTCTCCCTCAGCCCCTCTCCCAGCTCTGTCTCTGTCTCTCTCTAAAATAAATAAATAGGGGCATGCTCAATCAGTTAAGTGTCTGCCTTCGGCTTGGGTTGTGGTCTTGGGGTCCTGGGATTGAGCCCTGCATCTGGGCTCCCTGCTGCTCCTTCCCTGCTTGTGCTCTCTCACTCTTGCTCTCTCTCTCTCTCTCTCTCTCTCTCTCTCTCAAATAAATAAATAAATAAAATCTTAAAAAGAAATAAATCTTTAAAAAAATGTTGATTTATTTTCATAGATTTCCCCATATTGGATCACCCTGAAATTCTTTGAATAAACAATACTGGGTCAATGTGCTGTTTTATTAGATGCTTAGAATTTTTATATCAGTTTTCAGAAAATTGGTATGCAGTTTTTATTAGTGACCTTTATTTAGTACAATATTACTTTATGAAAATAGTTCGGAAGTCCTCCTTTTTCTTAGTTCTCAGTCTAAATAGAATTTGGATGGCCTGTTCTTTAAAGCTTCTTTTTTAGGAGAAGGAGATGGTAAGTCTGACCACATTCTCTATTTACTCTTTGGAAATTAATGTTTAAGCATTGTATCTCTTCTGTGGCCAGTTTTGGTAAATATATTTTCCTAGAAAATTACTCATTTTAGCTATGTTTTAAAATCTGTGGGCACAGTAATCTTTTTTTCAGCTATCCTCTGTATTCATGGTTATTTTCACTTTGTCATTTCTTATTTGTGTGCTTTCTTGCTATTTTCCTTGTGTTAACTAATGCTTTATCTGTTTTGCTGATTTGTTTTTTAAAAGAAAGTTTTTATCTATTAGTTTTTTTTCTGTTTTCTAATTCTGCATTTATATCAATTTCTTCTGCTTTGCTTCAGTTTATTTTTCTGATTTCTTTGATTTTTAATTGATTTTTCTCATGTTTATTGCTGTATTTAAGTTTTTAAATTTTCTTCTAAGCACTATGCTTATATTTTGTAGATACTAATTTAGTGTGAATTTTAAAATTATTATTACCATTGTTTTCTAAAAAACAAAAATACTGTTTTGGAATTTATTTCCCTATTGATCTAAAAGTTATTTAATATAGACTTCTAAAATTTCAAGTGGATTTAGTTTTGGGTTTTTAAAATTTTATTATTTCCAGCTTTAGTAGAAAATGTCTAGGGCACCTGGGTGGCTCAGTTGGTTAAGCAACTGCCAAGGTCATGATCCTGGACTCCAGGATCGAATCCCGCATCAGGCTCCCTGCTCAGCAGGGAGTCTGCTTCTCCCTCTGACCCTCACCCCTCTCATGCTCGCTCGCTCTCAAATAAATAAAATCTCTAAAAAAAAAAAATTAAAAAAAAGTCTATATTATCTCAACCTTTTTATACAGACCATATAATAATTGAAAACATCTTCCTTTTTCTCTCTCATATGTAACTCATTCAGCACTTAAATGTTTCTCTGGCTGTTTCTCCTATTGGTTTACCATCTTCTCTCTAAATCCAACATGACCTTTGTTAGCAGATTCTTCACACTCAAGTGACTGCAAGACCCCTTTGTCCCTATTAGTGAGTTCCTTACATATCGCATCTTTTTTTTTTCTTTTCTTTTTTGCTAAGGATTTCATAAGAACTTCAGTAAAGTATAAACATGTTTTCCTGTATGGAAAATCACTGGCACACATTTCTAGGAAATATAGGAACGGTCTTGCCTCTAAAGGAACGGAAAGGAGACCTGAGCAAAGAGATGAGGGAACAAAACCAGATGAACATTATAAAATGGATGAGTAATAGAATTGAAGAGAGATTAATGAATAGAACTCCTCAGTACTTTTACTGTGATGTGGAGACAAAGGAAAAAGTAGCTCATAGCTATATGAAGATAGATAAGGGGTTTAAGCAATGAAAGGATGTATAAGGGTATATAACCACCATTTTCCATTTATATATTTAGCTGGACTAGCTTGGATGAATAAAGGGAATATTTAATCATTGTTGTAATATGTGAGAGATTAGAGACAGAAATATATTCAGAATAAGTATATAACCTTAAAAAAAAAGAATGAGGGCGCCTGGGTTGCTCAGTCATTAAGCGTCTGCCTTCGGCTCAGGTCATGATCCCAGGGTGCTGGGATCGAGTCCCGCATTGGGCTCCCTCCTCGGGGGGGAGGCCTGCTTCTCCCTCTCCCACTCCCACTGCTTGTGTTCCTGCTCTCGCTATCTCTGTCTCTGTCAAATAAATAAATAAACTCTTCAAAAGAAAAAAAGAATGAGTATAGAACCATGGGAATTCAGTGAGTGAAACTCATTTTGTGCTATGCATGTATTATTTATTTTTTAAAAATATTTTATTTATTGAGAGAGAGAGAGCACACGACTGGGGGGGAGGGGCAGAGGGAGAAGGAGAAGCAGACTCCTCACTGAGCAGGGAGTCTGACATGGAGCTCGATCCCAGGACCCTGAGACCATGACCTAGTCCAAAGGCAGATGCTTAACCAACTGAGCCACCCAGGCGCCCCTGAATGTATTATTTAATGGAGAGTAAAGTAGAGATTGTTTCTGCCATTAAAGAAGTCTAGGGGTAAGGAAAGGAGAGCAACAAGTGGAAACATTTAAAAATATATAATTTCAACACAGACATATGTTGCTATGCAATACATATATAAGAACATAGGTTTAGATACTGATAGTAGTCAGCCTTAAAGGAAGTGACTTTTAACCTAAGACCTCAGGATGAGGGGCGCCTGGGTGGCTCAGTTGGTTAAGCATCTGCCTCCGGCTCAGGTGATGATCCCAGGGTCCTGGGATCAAGCCCCACATCGGGCTCCTTGCTCAGCGGGGAGCCTGCTTCTCCCTCTCCCTCTGCCTGCCGCTTCCCCTGGTTGTGCTCTCTGTCAAATAAATAAATAAAATCTTAAAAAAAAAAAAAAACCCTCAGGATGAGAAGTAGCCAGCAGTGCAAAGAACCCAAGCAGAAGATTTGGGGAGATAGAGCAGACTGAGATGATGTGTTATAGGTAAGCAGAGGCCTTTTAACCATAGCAATTTTTATTTTAGTCTAAGAATAAAAAGAAATTATTGAAAAAAGTTAAGTATGAATTCTTAACCTTTCATCTCCATCAGAATTGCATGAAGATTATTAAATACAGGACTGGCCAGGACTGTAGAATCTGCTCCAGGTGGTTTGGGTGGTATCTAAACCTCAGTATTTAGGGGCATCTGGGTGGCTCAGTTGGTTGAGCATCCAACTCTTGGTTTAACTAAGGTCATGTTCTCAGGGTCATGGGATCGAGCCCTGGGTCAAGCTCTGTGCTCAGCGTGGAGTCTGCTTGGGATTCTCTCTCTCCCTCTCCCCCTGCTCGAGCATGTGTGTATGGGGGTGTGTGTGTAGGTGTGCACGCCCATGCATGTGCATGTGTGTGCTCTCTCAAATAAATACATCTTTAAAAAATAAATAAACATCAATATTTAGAACAAGTTCTCTGTGATTCTACTCTACATCTCAATTCGAGACCCACTGCCTTAAAATGTTTACTAATCACCAGTCTCACTTTCTTAACACGAACTTTCATTTTTCCTGGTATTACCTTATCCTTTTTTTTTCAAACTGTATAACTGATTTTTAGAATTTCACTGAGTATTACTTTAGTTGTCTTTTATTTCTACTTTAGAAATTTTACTTCTTTTAAAAAAAGGAAACCATGTGTTTGTTTGCTCTCTTACTTTCTTTTAGATTTAGAGACCAGGTATGAGACCAAGAAGTTCTCTTCGGAAAATGACATTCACGAAATAAACTCACCCCAGTGGAAGATAATGGAAAGAATTAAAAACCATGGCCTTAAGGGCCTAATTTTAAAAAGTGATTGGGAGTCCAAAAGAAAATTTGAAGGACAGGAGGGATATTTCAGTCAAATGAAAACTGCATCTCAAAAAGTGTCCTCTTACCAAAAACGCACATCTCTAACTTCACCCCAGAGACTTCATTTTGTGGAGAAACCCTATGAATGTAAAGAATGTGGGAAAACCTTTAGAGTACGCCAACAGCTTACTTTCCATCATAGAATTCATACTGGTGAAAAACCCTATGAATGCAAGGAATGCGGAATGGCCTTTAGACAGACTGCACATCTTACTCGACATCAGAGACTTCATTCTGGTGAAAAGCTCTATGAATGTAAGGAATGTGGAGAATCTTTCATATGTGGCCCAGACCTCAGAGTACATCAGAAAATTCATATTGGTGAGAAGCCCTATGAATGTAAAGAATGTGGGAAGGCCTTCCGAGTGCGTGGACAACTTACTCTCCATCAGAGGATTCATACTGGTGAGAAACCCTATGTATGTACAGAATGTGGAAAGGCCTTTAGACAGTATGCACACCTTACTCGACATCAGAAGCTTAATATTGCTGACAAACTCTACGAATGTAAAGAATGTGGGAAGGCCTTTTTGTGTGGCTCTGGCCTTAGAGTACATCACAAACTTCATACTGGTGAGAAACCCTATGAATGTAAGGAATGTGGGAAGGCCTTTAGAGTGAGACAACAACTAACACTCCACCAGAGAATTCATACTGGTGAGAAACCCTATGAATGTAAGGAATGTGGAAAGACCTTTAGTCGTGGTTATCATCTTATTCTTCATCACAGAATTCACACTGGTGAGAAACCTTATGAATGTAAGGAGTGTTGGAAGGCCTTTAGTCGTTACTCACAACTTATTTCACACCAAAGTATCCATATTGGTGTTAAACCCTATGACTGCAAGGAATGTGGGAAGGCTTTTAGATTACTCTCACAACTTACACAACATCAGAGTATTCATGTTGGTGAGAAGCCCTATAAATGTAAGGAATGTGGGAAGGCCTTTAGATTGCGCCAAAAACTTACTCTCCATCAGAGTATTCATACTGGTGAAAAACCTTTTGAATGTAAGGAATGTAGGAAGGCTTTTAGACTTAATTCATCCCTTATTCAACACCTGAGGATTCATTCTGGTGAGAAACCCTATGAATGTAAAGAATGTAAGAAGGCCTTTAGACAACATTCACACCTTACCCATCATCTGAAAATTCATAATGTAAAAATATAAGATAGTTTTTCAGTCCTGTCTTGTAGAACACTCTATGACTGTAGTAATTAATCCCTTTTGCTTCCTTCATACAGGGAACTGACTTGGCATGAGAGGTTTTATATCATTAAAAGAGTATGTTAACTTAATGTATTCCACCATCACTTAAACCTGATAAACTTCACATTTATTCTAAAAATTAATCCTATCAGTGTAAAAATGTGGGAGACACATCATCTCTGTCCAGTCACCTTCCCACTTGTATTATGCTGGTAAGATGTTTAACTGCTCTGTGCTATAATTTTTTCATTTGTAAATGGTAATATAATACTGTGGCAGAATAAAGATTGCTGTAAATTCTTTGACATTTCTCTCCCACCGTCAAGAGCTGGAATCTACATCCCTGCTGGGCAGACTGTGACTGCTTTGACTAGTAGAAGTACTGCTGTGCCAGTTTCTGGACCCAGGCTTTACTGGTAGATTTTACTTCATTTCTTGGAATGCTGTCTTAAGCTTAGGCCCTGAATTTTGTTAAAAAGTCTGGCTGCTCTGCTGAAGAGACCACATGGGGAAGCCCTCAGACTACACAGAAAGGAAGAGCACCCTTCTTAGCCCAGTCTTCCACACATGCCTACCAAGACACCAGATATTTGAGTAAAATAGTGTTGGATCCTCCAGACCAGCCAGCAGCTGAATGCCAGACTGACTTCAGTTGATGCCATATAAAATAGACGAACCTACCAAATGAGCCCCTGCCCAAATTCCTAACCCAGAAGATCATGAGATATAATAAAATGATTGTTTTAAGCAACTAAATTTTGTTATCATTAATACTACTTCTTTGAAAAGTCGTATGAAAGACTATGGGTACAACAAATAAAGAAATGCCTTCCACTAACACTCACCCTTTTTGAACCTCAGATAACTTACTCTTTAAAACAGAAATTCTTTTTCAATTTGTTCATAAAAAAGCAGATATTCTGGGGCACCTGGGTGGCTCAGTCAGTTAAGTGTCTGCCTTCGGCTCAGGTTGTGATCCCAGGGACCTGTGATGGAGTCCGGCATTGGGCTCCCTGCTCCATGGGGAGCCTGCTTCTCTCTCTGCCTCTCATGAATAAATACAATCTTAAAAAAAAAACAAAACAAATATTCTATAATCTCCATTCTCTGGCCCCAGTCTAAATTTAATTTAAAATCAACAAAGAGTAATGTAAAAAGAAATTATTTGGAAATTAAAAATCACTTGTATTACAACTCTTGTGTTTTTAAAAATACATTGTAGCCTTTTTATGCTCAGACTGTCCTATTTTTGGCCAATGGGAATCCCCTCAAATTGGTTCCTATATCCTTTTGTCATGACCACTACAGCCTTTGATAGCTTCCTTTTTTCCCTGACCAAATACACTGGTCAGGTATGAAGCATATTAGGGCACTTATTGATAAATAAAGGGGGAAAGTGGAGCATTTATTTTGTCTTTCCTTTATTACCTATATTTTAAGACAACCAAAAGTTGAAAAACAGCTCTTTATTATTAGAGAAATCTAGCTAATAAAGGTCAAAGGAATGGCAATTTGAAAAATCACTTTCTATGAAATAATGGATCTTGGTGGTGATATTGATAGCTGCAAAGATCATTAGGTGAAAAAGATTGATAGTAAGCTTTTAATGGAGCAGAATGACAGGACCCACTGATCTACATTAACATTTCAGTTACGTCAGCCAGACTGTGTGCATCTTGATGTTATGCAATGGCTAAATGTAGCATCATTTGTTAAGTGTTCTTGCCCCAAATGTTGACCCAGATGTATAACTTAGTCTCTAAATCTAATTACCAAGTTATAGGAAACTTGGGGAATAAAGGAACAAATTAATGACACAAGGAAACAAACAACCAAACACAGAATGTACAAAATTTCACGGAATAAATGGTCTTTTAACTAATACATGTTAAGACAAAATAAAAACAATGTTGCAAATTAAAAGACTTAAGAGACCTATCAATTAAATGCAGGGTGTGGAGTATCTTGGGATCCTTGTGTTAAAATGTACCCAGGATTTACTCTTATCAAATACGGTAGGATATGCAGACATGGAAATGACTGTCATGAGGAAGAAGTTTATACTCAAAGATCTCTAAAAATAGGAGGCGCTGCACGCCTGCAGAGCCACATGGGAAAGTACCTAGTTCTGTTGGGAGGCAGAAAGTGGGAGAGGGCAGAGTTTGGCACAGAGCCTTTACTGAAGTTTTCCCCAGGAATGGGTGACATTGGTAAGTACACTGAGAAAGTCTGGGATTGGATAGTTTTAATAATTTTGGCAGGCTGAGTTTAATAGAGATGGTCCCTAGTTGTCTGGTTACCTGGCCCTGGGGTGATTTGGGCAGGAGGAATATTGGCTTGGTTTGTGAGAGTTTGATAAAGGAAACACTTAGGAATTTGGATTGGTTGGTTTGCAAATCAAAGGCATGATCTCAGAAGAGTTGTTTGGGGCACCTGGGTGGATCAGTCAGTTAAGCATGTGGCTCTTGATTTTGGCTCAGGTCATGATCTCAGGGTTGTGAGATTGAGCCCCTTGTCTGGCTCTGCACTGGGCATGGAGCCTGCTTAAGATTCTCTCCCTCTCCCTCTACCCCTCTCCCCCTGTCCCGACTTCCCCCTCCCTTAAAAAAAAAAAATTGTTTGTTGTCTAGGAATTTGCTAGGATCCTGGTAGTCTCTCCTGGATCGAGTCCCCAAATGCCAGAGCATAAGCTTACAGAAATAAGAAAATATAGTCAATACAATCCTGATTTGGACAAATGAAAAAATTTTTTAGATCGTTGTGAAAACATAAACCTAGAATAGATACTACATTATATTAAGCAATTGTTCATTTTTAGGCATGATGATGGCATGGGTGTGGTAGTGTAGATGTGGGTGTAAGTCCTCATACATTAGAGATCCATACTGAAGTATTCAAGGGTGAAATTACATCATGTCTATGATTTGCTTTAAAATACTTCAGAAAAAAAAGGTGGGATGGAGGAACAGATGAAACAAGATTGGCAAATGTTGCTGTATTAAGTGTTGAAGCTGGATAATGGGTACATAGAGTTCACTGTGCTATTCTTACTACCTTTGCATGTATTTGAAAATTTCCACAATAAAGCTTAAGAGAAATCAAATCTGAAATTTTAGACCACTTAGTGATAAATGATAATGGGATGCCTACAAGTTAAAATTTGTGGGAAATCACCAAAGGTCTACCTGTTAGGAAATTAATAACCAGGGTGCCTGGGAGGCTCAGTCAGTTAAGCGTCTGCCTTGGGCTCAGGGTCCTGGGATAAAGCCTCAAATCAGGCTCCCTGCTCAGCAGGGTGTCTGCTTCCCCCTCTGCTCCCCCCACCCCTGCTCATGCTTGCATTTGCTTGTTCTCTCTGAAATAAATAAAATCTTAAAATTTGAGAAATGACCTTAATGCATTTAGAAAACTTGATTGAGGAATTACCGTTTGTCTTGTTTATCACTCTGTCCTCACACTTACAGTGCCTGTTGTGTAACAGGCAGTTGATTTTAAAAATTGGGGGAAAAAAAACACATTAGCTTGAGCCAGAAAATAATTTTTTTAGCAAATTTTTTAAAAAACTAAGCTAAATACCAGGAAGAAATTCATACAATAAAAGTAGAGATTAATGAAATAGTTAATAAAACAGAGTTTATCCAAGGATGTTCTCTTTGAAAAGGCCGTTAGTGTAGAATTGGCAGTAATGGAGGAAAAAAAGCTTTTTATGTGAGAAAGGTGAAATGGCCACATATCAAAGAGAATTAAAAATTTTAAAGATATATTTTACTATATACATATATTTCAATATGTATAAAAATATAGAGAATGAATTATCTAGAGAAACCTAAATCATCAAAGTTGACTCAAGATACTATACAAAACCTGAACAAATCTATAAGCAAAGGAAAATATTGTGGTTATGATTTTTTATAGTTTTGCAGGCACTAAAAAGTTTTAAAGAATAGATAGCCTCTAACAAAATTTTTTTAAAAGATTTTATTTATTTGAGAGAGAGCACAAATGTGGGTGAAGGGCAGAGGGAGAGGGAGAAGCAGACCCCCACTGAGTAGGGAGCCCAATGGGGGGCTCCACCCAAGGACCCCAGGATCATAACCTGAACTGAAGGCAGATGCTTAACCGACTGAACCACTCAGGCGTACCACCTCTAACAAACTTTTGCTAGGTCATTCTATAAGGTAAACATCCCAATAAAAGTAAATGAGGATAGCCCCTAGAAAGCAAAATCTGGACCAGTATCACTTAAGATACACACAAACATTCCAAATAAAGTTCAATAAATTGAACTCAACAGTCTACTAAAACAATTATAAAACATAAAACAATTTACCAGGAATACCCAGGGACCTGATTTGTTGTGATTTAATTGGTATCAGATTTTAGCTTGAGCAATGTAACCATGTTGGAAAAAATTCACCTCGATAATTATTGATTATTCACCTCAAAAGTTATTCACCTCAGTATGTTTTAGTTTTTTTTTTCTTATTCTCATTTATCTTAGCTTCATCAGCTTTAAAAAAGGAGTGAACAACAACAGATATGAGAAGTTGGCATTCAACAAAAAATTATTACCTTTGGGGCGCCTGGGTGGCTCAGTCTTTAGATCGTTGTGAAAACATAAACCTAGAATAGATACTACATTATATTAATGTAGTATTAATATACTACATTATACAACAGAGCCTTCGGCTCTGGTCATGATCCCAGGGTCCTGGGATCGAGTCCCATATTGGGCTCTTTGTTCAGCAGGAGCCTGCTTCTCCCTCTCCCTCTGCCTGCTGCTCCCCTGCTTGTGCTCTCTCTGTCAAATAAATAAGTAAAATCTTTAAAAAAATTATTACCCTCCACAAAATAAAATGAATATTATTACAAACCTCTGTAATGTCACTTTAGTCATACATCAAGACTTGTACTTCCAAATCCACTTTGCTCAGATTGGGCAGATGTCATTGAAATCACTCGTCTAGAATAATAGACCCATTCATGATTTCAAATTTTAAATTTGTAAACAGTACAATGTTTATATAAAAATGTAACACACAAAAAAGTAAGTAGTATAATAAAATTAGTTTTCACTAATCAATATGTTTCTCCTGCCTGGTATCATTTTCATGTGAACAGTGGTCTTCTGGAGACAGTACATTAACTCAAAATTTCTGGAAGTATGTTCCACAAGACATTAGTACTTTAAGATTTTTTTTTCTTATGAAATCTCCACACCCACTGTAGGGCCCGAACTCACAACCCTGAGATCAAGAGTCACATGCTCTACCAACTGAACCAGGCAGGTGCCCCAAAACACTAATACTTTAATGAAAATGGAAGAAAATAATTTTGTGGTCAAACAAGCATGGCAGCTCTGTATGCTATATTTCTGGCAGGGAAATTTCACATCAAGTGCCTAACAAGAGACTATCAAAAATGTTTCATTTTATCTAACCCACTGTATCTCAAACTTTATAGAACTCCCTGTACTCTTTACCTACTGCAGATGTGATTCTACTTTGGAAGATACTGCCATAACCAGAAGGAGTGGCTTTAAGGATGGAAATGTCAGCGTTATGACAGGTGTATGGTTATCTGTATGGCAAGGAAAGCAATTTATTTTTTTTTATTTTTTTTAAAGATTTTATTTATTCATTTGAGAGACAGAGAATGAGAGACAGAGAGCATGAGAGGGAGGAGAGTCAGAGGGAGAAGCAGACTCCCCGCTGAGCAGGGAGCCCGATGTGGGGCTCGATCCCGGGACTCCAGGATCATGACCTGAGCCGAAGGCAGTCACCCAACCGACTGAGCCACCCAGGCGCCCCAAGGAAAGCAATTTAAATTGTGTTATCCAGGGGCGCCTGAGTGGCTCAGTCTTTAAGTGTCTGCCTTAGGCTCAGGTCATGATCCCAGGGTCCTGGGATCCAGCCCTGCATCAGGCTCCCTGCTCAGTAGGAAGCCTGCTTCTCCCTCTCCCACTGCCCCTGCTTGTGTCTTCCCTCTCTCGCTGTCTCTCTGTCAAAAAATAAATAAAATCTTAAAAAAATAAATAATGTTATCCAGTCAGCTGCTTGCTTTTTCTTTAATTTAAAATGGTGCTTTTCAGGGTGCCTGAGTGGCTCAGTTGGTTAAGCGGCTGCCTTTGGCTCAGGTCATGATCCCAGGACGCTGGAATTGAGCCCCACATCGGGTTCTTTGCTCAGCGGGGAGCCTGCTTCTCCCTCTCCATCTGCCTGCCACTCCCCCTACTTGTGCTTGCTCTCTCCTCTCTGTCAAATAAGTAAAATCTTAATAAATAATAAAATGGTGCTTTTCAATAGAATAGAAACCCCCAGCCCTTAATTCTTTATTAGACTACATATAATTTCTTGCTGCAAAATATTGCATATCTGTGTTTCTTGCTATCCATAAACAAGAGTTTCTTTGAGGTATTTATCAAAAAGTGGGATTGCTTAGTCACAGATTATTCATTTTCAACCTCATTAGATAATTGTTGTAGAAGTGGAGAACATCATTGTGGCGCCAATTTCCAACTCCTTCAACCAATAAAGTGTTATTTCCTTATATTCCCACTTCTGGTATGTGCTTTATAGTGAGTTGAGCATCTTTGCACATCTGTTTATTGCTAAACGCTATAATTTACTAGTTCATGTCTTTGCCCATGTTCCTTTTTATTAACTTTCATATGAGAATTATGGGATTCTAGATAATAATCCTTTACCGAGTATTATAAATGATGGACTTAGCTTCCCCAGATTGTGGCTTTTACAGCTGTATTTATGGTGATACTGTCATATTAAAATAAGAAAATTTTTTTAAAGGAGGCAATCATACCTTTCATTATAATCTAATAATCTTTTTAGTTTTTTACTAGACCCTTGGTTTTCTAGGCACTCAGTTATGTCAGCTGTATATGGATATAATTCTTTTTTCTGAATATTTATAGTGATTATTTTATTAATCATCTAATAGAAAGAATCTCCAGAATAAGATTTAGGATTAGTGGTGATAGCAGGCATCTAGTTGTTTTCACCTATTTAATGGAAACCACTTAGTGTAATGTTTGTTCTAGGTTTGAGGTAAATAGACTTTGTTGTGGCTCAATTGTTTCCTTTAGTCCCTAACTAACTTTATTAGAAATGCCTGCTGAATATTATCAGATGCTACTTCACATCGATATAATGTTTTTCTCCTTCAATTTGTTAGTGTGATAAATAGTACTTTAGTCATTAAGGCATTATGGTATTAGTACAAGAATGAACAAGTAGACCAATGGAACAAAATAAACAGCCCTGAAACAGACTTACATATATGTGGTCATTCGATTTATGACAAAGTTTCCTCTGCAATATGGTTCCAACATAGCAGTCTTTTCAATAAATAGCACTGGGTCAGTTGCATATCCATATTGATAAAAAATTAATCTTGGCTCTTACCTCATACTACACACATATAAATTCCAGATGCATTAGTGATCTACTTATAAAAGGTAAAGCAAAGGCTTTAGAAGAAAACATAGAATATCTTTCTAGGCTTGAGATAGCAAAGGTTTCTTTTTTTTTTTGAGAGTTATTTTTTATTTTTTGAGATTTAATTTATTTTGACAGAGAGACAGACAGCGAGAGAGGGAACACAAGCAGGGGGAGTGGGAGAGGAAGAAGGAGGCTTCCCGCTGAGCAGGGAGCCCAATGTGGGGCTCAATCCCAAGACCCCAGGATCATGACCTGAGCTGAAGGCAGACGCTTAATGACTGAGCCACCCAGACGCCCCAGATAGCAAAGATTTCTTAAACAGAACAAAAAAAGCACTAACCATTCGGACAAAAATTGTAAATTTTACTATATTGTTTTTTTATTTTTATTTTTTTAGAGAGGGAGAGAGAGCACATGCACACATGAGCGGGGGGCGGGGAGGGGGAGAAAATCTTAAGCAGGCTCCACACCCAGCATGGAGTCCAATGCAGGGCTTGATCTTACAACTCTGAGATCATGACCTGAGCCAAAATCAAGATTCGGATACTTAATTGACTGAGCCACCCAGGCGCCCCTAAATTTTACTGTATTAAAGAATCTATTTTCATCAAAAGACACCATTAAGAAAGTGCAAAGAAGCCACAGAGAGACTATATTTTATATTATATATAAATATAATATAATATGTTAATATAAAATATATATAACATGTATATAAACAAAAATGTAAATTAATTATATTATATATATTAAATAAATATATGTATATTTGACCAAAGAGTCAACCAGAATATATAAAGAACCCCTACAGATCAATAAATGACAGCCAACCAAAAAGGAAATGGGAAAGAAACTCAAACATTTCAAAAAAATGATATCCAAATGGCCAAAAAAGATAACCAAATTTGTTCAAGTACATTAGTAAGAAAATGCAAAAATTAAAACTAGAATGTGGTGAGTATGCACCCACCAGAATAGCTAAGGAAAAAAATGTGTACAAAGTGCTTGTGTTTAATGCATCCCTACAGTGTGCCATGGAATGCTCTAGCCTTTGACAATATGTTAGTGAATATTGAAGACAAGATCCCCAATCTCCAGGAAAATCTGGGAAACAGACAATCAGTGTGTCCCTAATTAAGAAAACTTCAGATTCTGATAAGGGCCCTGAAAAGATACTGGGAGGGAGAATTACCACAGGGGGACAATTCAGTTGGTCTTTTCATCTGAAGTATAGAGTGTCCATAGTGGGAGCAGTACAGGTTTTATGCAAGAATAACCAGGTTAACACTGAAAAAGAAAAGCTACAAAGGGGTCCTAGTCCTACCAGATATTTGGGGTGCCTCGGTGGCTCAGATGGTTAAGCGTCTGCCTTCAGCTCAGGTCATGGTCCCAGGGTCCTGGGATCGAGTCCTGCATCGGGCTCCCTGCTGCTTGGGAGCCTGCTTCTCCCTCTGCCTCTCTCTCTCTCAAATAAATAAAATCTTTAAAAAAAAGAAAAGAAAAAATACTAAAAAGTCCCTATAATCAAAATGATGTGGTACTCCTGCATGAACAGACTAGTGGAATAGAACATAAAGTCTATAAATAGATCCAAAAATATAGGAAATTTTAGTCCATGAAAGGATGGGGAAGTGACACTTCTCCAATATACCTTTCTGTATATTTTTTACTTTGGGGACCATGTTAATATTTTAGATATTTAGACAAATAAAGACCCTAAGTTGGAATATAAGCAGGAAAGGTATTTCCCCACACTACCAAGGAAAAAACCAAGCAACTTTTTTTAAAGTTCTACACCCAACATAGTTCTACACAATTTCAAAATTGTGACCTCAAATTCAAGAGTCACATGCTGTACCGACTGAGCCAGCTAGGTGCCCCTAACCTAAGCAACATTTGAAAGACAATTTGACCATACTCCCTCAAGCCAAAAGCAGGAAAAAAGAAAAATAAGCAAATAATTAGCTAGTTAGTAGGACTGATTTACACAGTGATATAGATTAGCAATTCTGAAACTACTACTTCATATATTCTGGAATCAAGTAAAAAAGTATATTGTGGGAGTAAGCTAATATAATGGGAGCAAAGATTACCAGTGTTGGAGAAGGGAATTGCAATATGGAGAAAAGGAGGCTAGAATGAACCCTGTGGTGTTGAGTTGCAATTGGAGGTATCACTATAAAGTCATGATATTTGTATGTGTTTAAGTAATCTCTACAGCCAATGTGGAGCTCAAACTCACCACCCTAAGATCAAGAGTCAGATACCCTACCAAATGAGCCAGCCAGGCACCCCCATGATATTTTTAAATAGCTAAGTATAGAAATACATACAGGTGGGGCGCCTGGGTGGCTCAGTTGTTAAGCGTCTGCCTTCGGCTCAGGTCATGATCCCCGAGTCCTGGGATCGAGCCCCGCATCGGGCTCCCTGCTCCGCGGGAAGCCTGCTTCTCCCTCTCCCACTCCCGCTGCTTGTGTTCCTGCTCTCGCTATCTCTCTCTGTGAAATAAATAAATAAAATCTTTAAAAAAAAATACATACATACAGGTGTGTGTATGTGTGTGTGTGTATTTTCTAGCAGAGAAGACAAAGAAATTACATCCCAGTACCAATAAGAATATCCAGCATCCTTGGATAAATAGCATATACAAATGCTGAGCAAAGAAAATACAAGATGGGTTTGGAACATTTTTGGGGGGCGGAAAGTAGGCAAGTGCTAAAAAGTGATTAAAATATGTGAAAAGATCACAGTGGCAGTCTGAAGGAGTTCCCACTAGCCAAATATGGGACAATCTGAATATTAAAATATGTATGGGGCGCCTGGGTGGCTCAGTCGGTTAAGCGACTGCCTTTGGCTCAGGTCATGATCCTGGAGTCCCGGGATCGAGTCCCGCCATCGGGCTCCCTGCTCAGCGGGGAGTCTGCTTCTCCCTCTGACCCTCCCCCCTCTCATGCTCTCTATCTCATTCTCTCTCTCAAATAAATAAATAAAATCTTTAAAAAAAATAAAATAAAATATGTATGACAGGAACAGTTTAAGTAAAACCATTTAATAACCCAGTGATTAAGAATCCATGAGGGGCGCCTGGGTGGCTCAGTCATTAAGCGTCTGCCTTCGTCTCAGGTCGTGATCCTAGGGTCCTGGTCGAGCCCCATGTCAGGCTCCCTGCTCTGCGGGAAGCCTGCTTTTCCCTCTCCTGCTCCCCCTGCTTGTGTTCCCTCTCTCGCTGTGTCTCTCTCTGTCAAATAAATAAATAAAATCTTTAAAAAAAATAATAGGAATCCATGAAACACGCTTTATAGTAGAATGCCAATTTATTAATGTGGAAGGACTGGTGGAATTAGAAAATCACCATTAGGACGCCTGGATGGCTCCATCGGTTAAGCGTCTGCCTTCAGCTCAGGTCATGATCTCAGGGTCCTGGGATCCAGGCCCACATCGGGCTCCCTGCTTGGCGGGGAGCCTGCTTCTCACTCTCCCTGTGCCTGCTGCTCCCCCTGCTTGTGCTCTCTCTCTTTCTATCCAATAAATAAATAAAATCTTTTTTTTTTAAGATTTTATTTCTTTATTCAACAGAGAGAGACACAGCGAGAGAGGGAACACAAGCAGGGGGAGTGGGAGAGGGAGAAGCAGGCTTCCCGCTGAGGAAGGAGCCCGATGTGGGACTCGATCCCTGGGACCATGGCCTGAGCTGAAGGCAGATGCTTAACGACTGAGCCACCCAGGCGCCCCTAAATAAATAAAATCTTAAAAAAAAGAAAAAGAAAATCACCATTAATCCACCATCATAGTAATAATTGATCTGGTAAGAATCATCAACAAATGCTAAAACGAGCAGGTGAAAGTCTGATGAGAAACAAGTGTTGATATTATCTTAAAATATCTCTCCACAAATATCTATTAATTTCACAAGGAAAAATAGTAACATTACAGTGAAGAAACCTGGCAGACACTATCTTATCCAGCTGATCAAAATTTTGTTCCATAATCCGTATAGGACAGGGCGCCTGGGTGGCTCAGTCAGTTAAGCGTCTGCCTTCAAGCTCAGGTCATGATCCCAGGGTCCTGGGATTGAGTCCTGCATCGTGCTCCCTGCTCAGTGGGGAGCCTGCTTCTCCCTCTCCCTCTTCTCTCCCCACCCCCATCATGCTCCCTCTCTCTCTTTTTTAAAATCTTATTTTATTTATTTATTTTTTTAAAGATTTTATTTATTTGACAGAGAGAGAGACAGCGAGCAAGGGAACACAAGCAGGGGGGATGGGATGGGAGAGGGAGAAGCAGGCTTCCCACGGAGCAGGGAGCCCGATGCGGGGCTCGATCCCAGGGATCATGACCTGAGCCGAAGACAGATGCCCAACGACTGAGCTACCCAGGCGCCCCTTAAAATCTTATTTTTAAAAAAAGAACGTTTAAAAAATATCGGTATGGGACAAAATGATCTCCTGTACCTCAGTTTTGTTAAATAACAAAAATTCAACTAAGTATCAAATTGGCCTTCTTCAACAATTCACTGATGGGGCAGTATCCCATCTAGCAATAGAAAGGAACTCCTATGAGCTTTAGAAAAGGAAAGGTTTTTAAAGACAGAAAGGGGGTGGAAAAAAAGTTATCAGCAAAGTATGCATTGTTTCAGGTAAGGCCGCCTTCTAAGGGGAATGGAAGGGGCCGAAGAGCAGATTATGTCACTGGAGCTGACAGGTAATTCCACACTGACTGGTTAAAGGTTACATTCCTGGGAGCTGAAACTGCAGTTAGGTTAGGCATTAAGTCTTGGTTTGCTGACGTGGGTTTTAGCGCAAATGACTCCATTTTTGGTCGGCTGTCTCCTTTTTGACAGGTTATAATGCACTAAGAAGAACACAGCACCTCCTGTTCTATTCCTGCCAAATGGCATAATCAGAATCTAATCATAAGGAAATCACAGAAAAATGCAAATTCCGCAATATTGTACAGAACAACTGGCCTTTTCTGTTCAAGAAAGTCAAGATCAAGAAAGACAAAGTTTGAGGAATTGTTTCAGATGAGAGGAGACTAAAGAGACAGGACAATTAAATGTAATGGATGATCCTGGACCAGAAAAAAAATTTCTATAAAAGCCTTATTGGAACAATTGTGAAATATGCATAAGGTTTATAGATCTAACAAAAGTATTGTATCAGTCTAATTTTCCAATTTTGATCATTGTCCTGTGATTACAAAAGAGAATATATATATTGAAACACTTAGGGGTAAAGGAGCCTACGTGTGCAACTGATTTTTCTGAATGACAACTGTTCAGAAAAAGAAATCATAAAACAAATGTAGTAAATGTTAGCAATTGCAGAACCTACATGAAGGGTGGGAATTCTTTGTGGCATTCTTGCAACTTTCCGTAAGGATGAAATTATTTCAAAATAAAAATTTTTACTAACAAAGAGAATGTGTTTGCATTCTGCCCCTTCCTTTACTTACTCTATGATGTTGTGCAAACTACTTCACCTCTCTGTGCCTCTGTATCTGTCACATGAGAATCAAAACAGCACACAAATGGGGTTGTTATGAGGAATAATTAATACACATAACATTCTTAAAACTAGCCTGGCAAATAGAGCTAAAGTTTAGCTTTTTACAAGTCTTATGTGAAAATGTGTCTTTTTTTCAACTTCAAGAAAACTTCTCTCTTTGTCTTTTTTTTTTCCTTCAAATTCCCTCTTCTTCATTTTTATTGGTTTCTCCTTCTAGAATTTCTATCAGACAGACAGTAGAATTTCTGGAGCTGCCTTTTACATGTCATTTTCTCTCATGTTTTCTATTTCTTTTCTTTTGAATAGAGTTCTGGGAGCAACTCTGAGCTTGATTTTTTTTAAAAAGATTTTATTTATTAATTTATTTGAGAAAGGAGAGAGAGCACAAGTAGCAGGAAAGGCAGAGGGAGAAGCAGACTCCCTGCTGAGCAGAGAACCCCCAACTCAGGGTGGCTCAGTCGCAGGACTCTAGGATCACAACCTGAGCCAAAGGCAGATAGATGCTTAACTGACCGAGCCACCCAGGCACCCCAGCTTGATTTTTTTCTATCCTCTCTGCCACTGTCTCCATTTTCTTAGGAAGGAAAAAGAATGCATAAAATCGGATTAAGCTTTTAGAATAAAAAAGCCCAGTGTGCTCTTTTGGAGATTAATCTGGTTTTACGCATATGTTTTGTTTTTTAATATTTCAGGGAGTAGGGAAACTGAGGTATGGTGGGAGATTTAGAGGCTTGAGTTTTAAAGGCTTTGTTCCAAATTCCTGAGGTCCAGCCACTTTCTGCTATTGGGATCCTTGAAATACTCTGGTGTCATTATAATAAATCTAACTTTTCACTTGTTCTTAATTAAAATTAAGATTTACAATTAAATTACAATTAAAGATTTAAAATTAAAATGAATGATTAAATGAATTCCTTTATAGCCTCAGACTTTGTTTTAAACAATCTTTTTCTTTTAGAATGGTTTTAGATTTACAGAAGAGTTACAAAAATAGTTCAGAGTTTCCAAATAATGAGCACCCAGTTTCCCTTTTTCTTAACATCTTACATTACTATGGTACATTTATCACAACTAATGAATCAATATTGATACATGATTAACTAAAGCCCCATACTCCGGTCAATTTTCTTTAGTTTTTACCTAATGTCCTTCTTCTGTTCCAGAATCCCATCCAGGATACATACATTTAGTCATCCTGTCTCCTTATGCTCCTCAAGATTGTGACAGTTTCTCTGAGTGTCCTTGTTTTTGATGTCCATGACAGTCTTGAGAAGTACTGACATTTTATAGAATGTCACTAAAGTTGGGATTGTTTAATGTTTTCCTCCTAGTTAGACTGGGGGTTTGAATTTTTGGGGGGAAAGATCACAACTACCGTTCTCAAAACATCATATCAAAGTTATGCTATCAACATAACTTATCACTGATGATGTTAGCCTTAAACACCTAGCTGAGGAAGTGTTTGCCAAGTTTCTCCACTGTAAATTTACTTTTTCCCCTTCCCGTACTTTACTCTATGGAAGGAAGTCACTATGTACAGCCCGCACTTAATGTGTGGGAAGTAATGCTCCAACTACCTGTTGAGGGGTAGAGAGCTCTCTGGGAAGAAAGGAACTGTCAGGCATCATTTCCCTCAGCCATCACTCAGCATAAGCACAGGGCCACCTAAGGAAACCACCCAGGCACCCATACTTACTACCTAACTGCTTACACCAAACCCTGCCTCCCTGCACCCTTCCCAGTCACTGTCCTCAGTCCCAGTTTGGCATGCCCCCTTCTCCAGAAGACTGGCTTAATACCATGTCTCTTGACCCGGGAGTTTTGTGAGGCCTCATTTCCCATGACGGCAGTGACAGGTCTCATTTCACAAGCAGACCAGAGCACACCTAGTTAAAATGAATCACATTCAGGGCACCTGGGTGGCTCAGTCAGTTAAGCATCTGCCTTCGGCTCGGGTCATAATCCCAGGGTCCTGGGATCAAGCCCCTGCATCGGGCTCCCTGCTCAGTGGGGAGTCTGCTTCTCCCTCTCCCTCTGCCTGCCACTCTCCCTGCTTGTGCTCACTCTCTCTCTGTCAAATAAATAAATAAAATCTTTTAAAAATAAAAATAAAAATAAAAAACTAAAATGCACCACATTCAGGTCAGGGACCAAACACTGCCCACAACAGGCAAAGAGAGTCTCTGCAGATGATTGAGCTGAAGGATAAAGTGGCTAAGACACAACAGTGGAGTGCATACAGCACACATTGGAGACACTCCCAGAAGTACCAGGTCCAGATGGACAGGGGACACTACATGGAAAGGGAATATAGTACCACCTCTTCATGAAGCCATTGCCCTCAAGAACAAGAGATGTAGTAGAACTTTCTAACACACAGAAACAGGTACAGAGACTTAGACAAAATGAGGAGACACAGGAATTTGTCCCAAATAAAAAATAGGACAACACCATTTTTTTATTGTGAAACAGATATAAGTAATATGCCTGATGGAAAATTTAAAGCGATGATCATAAGGATACTTATAGGACTTGACAAGAGTGGAGGACACTCCCTCAAATAAATAAATAAAATCTTTTAAAAAAACAAATAAAAGTAGCAAGACAGAAGAAGACAGTTACATACAAAGGAAACCCCATAAGGCTATCAGCAGATTTTCCAAGCCAGATAGGAGTGGCATGATATATTCAAAGTGCTGAATGGGAAAAATCTGCAGCCAAGAATACTCTATCCACCAAGGTTATCATTCAGAAGAGAAGGAGAGATCAAGAGTTTCCCAGACAAGCAAAACTAAAAGAATTCATGACCACTAAACCAGCCCTGCAAGAAATATTAAAAGGGACTCTTTGAGTAGAAAGGAGAAACCAAAAATGACAGTATGAAGGTAGGAAACACAAAAGCGGTAAAAATGAGTATTTCTGTGAAAAATCAGGCAAGGAACTCACAAAACAAAAAGATGTAAAATATGACATCATATACCTAAAACATGCAGAGAAGAGGAGTAAAGAATGGCTTCAAACTTAAATGACCATCAACTTAATATAGACTGCTAAATGTAGAAGATGTTATATACAAACCTAATGGTAACCACACACACACACACAAAAAAAAACCCCCCAGCAAACCACAAAAGAAAGACAAGAAAGGATCAGAGAAAAATCTTCAGAAACAACCACAAAACAAGTAATAAAATGGCAATAAATACATTTCTATCAGTAATTACTAGGAATGTAAATGGACTAAATGTTCCAGTCAAAAGACATAGGGTGACAAAATGGATAAAAAAAATAAAGACCCATCCATATGCTGCCTGCAAGAGACTCATTTTAGACCTAAAGACACTTGCAGAATGAAAGTGAGGGGATGGGAAAATATTTATTATGCAGATGGATGTCAAAAGGAATCTGGAGTGATAATACTTATAATGGACAAAATACACTTTTTAAAAAGAGTTTTTATTTATTTATTTGAGAGAGAGATTGCAAATGAGAGAACACAAGAAGGGGGAACAGCAGAGGGAGAGGGAGCCCCCATGCAGGGCTTGATCCCAGGACTCTGGGATCATGACCTGAACTGAAAGCAGATGCTCACTTAACCAACTGAGCCACCCAGGAGGCCCAACAAAATACACTTTAAAACAAAGACTATAACAAGAGTAAGAACACTGTATAATAATAAAGAGGAAATCCAACAAGAAGATATAACAATTGTAAATATTTATGCACCCAACATGGGAGCAGTCAAACATAAAACAGTTAATAACAAACATAAAGGAACTAATTGACAATAAATACAATAATAGTAGGGGACTTTAACACCCCACTTACATCAATGGACAGATCATCTATGCAGAAAGTCAACAAGTTAACAATGGCTTAGAGTGACACAGTGGACCAGATGGATTTAACAGATATATTCAGAATATTCTATCCTAAAACAACAGAATACACATTCTTTTCAAGTGCACATGGAACGTTCTTCAAAATAGATCACATATTAGGCCAAAAAACAAACCTCAAAAAATTCAAAAGGATCAGAGTCATACCATGCATCTTTTCTGACCACAATGTTATGAAACTAGAAGTCAACCAAAAGAAAAAACCTGGAAAGACCACAAATACACGAAGGTCAAATAAATGCTACTAAACAGTTGATGGGTTAATCAGGAAATAAAAGAAGAAATAAAAAAAGTACATGGAAACAAATGAAAATAAAAACACAATGGTTCAAAACCTTTGGAATGCAGCAAAAGCAATTTCTAAGAGGGAAGTTTATTGCAATTAAGGCCTACCTCAAGAAGCAAGAAAAATCTCAAATACCTCAAAAACCCTACACCTAAAGGAGCTGGAAAAAGAGTAACAAACAAAACCTAAAACCAGCAGAAGGAAGGAAATAATAAAGAGTAGAGCAGGAATAAATGATACAGAAACTAAAAACACAATAGAATAGATGAAGCCAAGAGCTGGTTCTTTGAAAATATCAATAAAATAGATAAACCTCTAGCCAGACTTAGCAAGGAAAAAAAAGGACCCCAATAAATAAAATTACAGATGAGAGAGTAGAAATAACCAATACCACAGAAATACAAATAATTATAATAAGATATTATGAAAAAGTGGGGCGCCTGGGTGGCTCAGTCAGTTGAGTGTCTGCCTTCAGCTCGGGTCATGATCCCAGGGTCCAGGAATGGAGCCCCGCATCAGGCTCCTTGCTCAGCAGGGAGCCTGCTTCTCCCTCTGCCTGCCACTCCCCCTACTTGTGCTCTCTTTCTCTGTCAGATAAATAAAATCTTTTAAAAATTATAAAAACCTGAATATTATTAAAAACTATATGCCAACAAATTGGACAACCTAGAAGAAATGGATAAATTCCTAGAAACATATAACCTACAAAAACTGAAGCAGGAAGAAATAGAAAATTTGAACAGACTGATTACCAGCAATGAAACTGAATCAGTAATCAAAAAACTCCCAACAAACAAAAGTCCAGGACCAGATGGCTTCATAGGCAAATTTTCCAAACATTTAAAGAAGATTTAATACCTATTTTTCTCAAAATATTCCAAAAACTAGAAAAGGAAGGAAAACTTCCAAATTCATTCTATGAGGCCAGCATTACCCTGATACCAAAACCAGATAAAGACACCATAAAAAAAGAGAACTATCGGCCAATATCTTTGATGAACATAGATGCAAAAACCATCAACAAAATACTAGCAAACCAAATACAACAATACGTTAAAAAAATCGTTCACCATGATCAACTGGGATTTATTCCTGGGTTGCAAGGGTGGTTCAATATTTACAAATGAATCAACATCACACCAATAAGAGGAAGGATAAGAATCAAATGTTGAATAGATGCAGAAAAAGCATGTGACAAAGTACAACATTCATTCATTTAAAAAACACTCAACAAAGTAGGTTTAAAAGGAACATACCTCGGGCGCCTGGGTGGCTCAGTTGGTTAAGCGACTGCCTTCGGCTCAGGTCATGATCCTGGAGTCCCTGGATCGAGTCCCGCATCGGGCTCCCTGCTCAGCAGGGAGTCTGCTTCTCCCTCTGACCCTACCCCCATCTCATGTGCTTTCTCTCTCATTCTCTCTGTCTCTCAAATAAATAAATAAAATCTTTAAAAAAAAAAATAAAAGGAACATACCTCAACATAATAAATGCCATATATGAGAAACCCACAGCTAACATCAACTTCAACGGGAAAAACTGAGAGCCTTTCCCCTAACTAAGGTCAGAAACAAGATAAGGTTGTCCACTCTCACCACTTTTATTCAACATAGTACTGTAAGTCCTAGCCACAGCAATCTAGAAAACAACAACAAAAAAGGTATCCAAGTCAGTAAGGAAGAAGTACAACTTTCAGTATTTGCAAATGATGTGATACTATATAAAGAAAACCCAAAAGACTCTACCCAAAAACTGCTAGAACTGATCAATGAATTCAGTAACGTGGCAGAATACAAAATGAATCTACAGAAATCTGTTGCATTCCATACACCAATGAAGACGCGGAAAGAGAAATTAAAAAAAAAAACATTTAAAATTACACCAAAAATAATAAGATACCTAGGAATAAACCTAACCAAAGAGGTAAAAGACCTGTTCTCTGAAAACTATAAAATACCGATGAAAGAAATTGAAGATGACACAAGGAAATGGAAAGACATTCTATGTTCATAGATTGGAAGAACAATCTACACAGTTCATGCAATCCCTACCAAAATACCAACAGCATTTTTCACCGAGCTAGAACATGCCTAAAATTTGTATAGAACCACAAAAGAACCCGAATAGCCAAATCAATCTTGAAAAGGAAAGCATATCTGGAGGCATCACAATTCCGGACTTCAAGTTATATTATAAAACTGTTTGGGGGTGCCTGGGTGGCTCAGATGGTTGAGCGTCTGCCTTCGGCTCAGGTCATGATCCCAGGGTCCTGGGATTGAGTCCCGCGTTGGGCTCCCTGCTCCTTGGGAGGCTGCTTCTCCCTCTGCCTCTCTCTCTCTCTCTCTGTCTCTCATGAATAAATAAATAAAATCTTTAAAAAAAAAAACTGTTTGGGAAGACACAGGTGGCTGGAATTTATGGGGTAGGATCAAGAGAATAGTTCTCTGCAAAGAAGAGTCCCAGAACTGCGCATAGGAATTTTCTTAAAATTTTAATACTAAGTTGTGCATGTGCAGGGAGACTCCACATAGCCTAGCAGAGAACAACTGTTGGAGAGCTGTGAGCTGAACAGTGATTTTAGAAGTTACAAAGTACTGGGAAACAGGAAATTCAAAACACGCAGAGTGGATGAACACTTCTGAAAACCCTGGTAGTTGGCTAATACCCTAGAAAGTACACATTTTAAGTGTAGGGCTAAGTTAGACCTAAAGCAAAGGCTACTCTAAATCTACCAGAAGCTTCAAAGTAGGCCTTGAAAGGATCAAACTGATTTGCCAGAAAATTAACTGGCTGCTATAAAAAAATCAATATTCTTGAAAGTAAGATAACAAAATCCAAATTCTCAACAACATAGTATCCATGATGTACAGTATACAATAAAAAATGACTAGGCATTCAAAAAAGCTGGAAAATGTGATCCATAAGCAGGAAAAAAAGCAATCAATAGAAATAGAACTTGAGATTACCCAGATACCGGAGTTAGAAGGTAGTATAAATATGTTTATTAACTACATCCAAAACTAATGATGTAATGTATGGTGATTAACATAACAATAAAAATTTAAAAAATGTTTATTAACTTAATGGAAAATATGGTCATAATGAATAAATGGACAATGATGAGAGACAAACTCTCTAGAGGCCTGATACACAAAGGAAGCCATTTAAGATTTCTTTCTAAGTCAGCATGACTATATATAAACTTTGTTCAAACCAAAAGTCTGATTTATGGTCAGCCACATTTGCATTGTACATCTGCTTTGTGAATGAGTAGCCTAAAGAAGAACCACCTTCTCCTTGAGATATTTATTGATCCATGCTCCTAATCCCTGCATTCCTTGACATTTAAAATTTGTGATTCCTGCCTATATGCTAATTATAATCTTTTGAGCTTTTACAAGATGTAAAAAATTATATATTCCTGTAAAAACTGTTCTTTCTCTGGAGCACTTTCTTTCCTGTGAAGAGCATGTTTCCTGGGCAGCTGTCCTAACTTGGGCTCAAATAAAACTCTCTTTCTTAGAGATTCTAAAAGGTTTGTTCATTTTGCATCAACAATAGGAACCTCCCCAGAAAAACAGAATGTATAAAATAGAACTGAAAATGGAAGCTTTATGGAGCACCTGAGTGGCTCAGTCGGTTAAGCAGCTGGCTCTTGGTTTCAGCTCAGGTCATGATCTCAGGGTCCTGGGATAATGCCCTGTGTGGGCTCCCCACTCAGTGGGGAGTCTGCTTATCCATCTCCCTCTGCCCCTCCTCCCGCTTACGTGCTCTCTCTCTTAAATAAATAAATCTTAAAAGAAAATGGAAGTTTTCCAACTGAAAAAACTGAGATGAAAATTTCAGTGAATGTGCATAGGAACAGATGGGAGGCATCGGAAGAAACAGTCAGTAATCACCATGATAGATCAATAATGATCCAAACTGAAGTACAAAAAGGAAAAAGATTGAAAAAACTAAACAGAGGTACTTATGGAACAAGACTTATAAGTAAAGTTCTAGAATGAGAGGATTAACAGAATGTGGTAGGACAAAAACTATGACCAAAACTACCAAAATTCAACAAATAGAAAATCTTATAATCAGAGAAAAACAATACATAAAATATTGGGGAACAAAAATATGAATAATGCTGACTTAATTAGAAATAGTAGTAGCCAAAAGACCATGGAATAACATCTTTAAAGAGCTAAGGAGGGCGCCTGGGTGGCTCAGTCGTTAAGCGTCTGCCCTTCGGCTCAGGTCATGATCCCAGGGTCCTGGGATCGAGTCCCACATCGGGCTCCTTCCTCAGCAGGAAGCCTGCTTCTTCCTCTCCCACTCCCCCTGCTTGTGTTTCCTCTCTCGCTATGTCTCTCTCTGTCAAATAAATAAAAAATCTTAAAAAAAAAAAAGAGCTAAGGAAAAGTATGTCAACTTAGAATTCTATTTCTAGAGAAAATATGCTTTTAAAATGAAGATGAAATAAAGATATAGTCAGATAATTTAAATTTAGATTATAACTAGCAGAACTGCAGTTTAGAAAATAGTAAAGGAAATTCTTCAGGTTGAAGAGAATTGACTTTAGATGAAAATACAGTACCAACAGGAAGGAAGGAAGAACATCAGTTATGGTCAATATAAAATAAATACATAAAGTATGTTTTCTTCTTTAAATGTTATTAATATATATGACTGTTTAAAGCAAAATAATGCAACACTGTGTAATGGGGTTTATAATGTATGTAGCTGGAAAAATCATGACAACAGTAGGACAAAGAATAAGAAGTGTAAATGAAATGATAATGTTTACAAGGTTCTTATATTTTACCTGGAGTAGTACAATATTAATTCTAAGTAAACTATGTTTAATAAGGATGCATATTTTAATCCCTACACCAACCTCTAACAAGATGCAGGAAGGTATAGCGTCCCTTCCTGGGGGCGCCTGAGTGGCTCAGTTGTTAAGTGTCTGCCTTTGGCTCAGGTCATGATCCCAGAGTCCTGGGATCGAGCCCCGCATGGGGCTCCCTGCTCCGCGGGAAGCCTGCTTCTCCCTCTCCCACTCCCTTTGCTTGTGTTCCCTCTTTCACTGTGTCTCTCTCTGTCAAATAAATAAATAAAATCTTAAAAAAATAAAAAATAAAATTAATGAAATTAATTAAAAAAAAAAGATGCAGGAAGGTAAAGAGCCAACAGAAAAATTCAAATATATCAGAAAAGATTGATCAATTCCCCCCAAAAAAGACAGGACAGTTAATTAAAAATGTGGCAAATAGAAATCAACCAAATAGTAAATACAAATCCAACCAAAATATTAATTACATAAATATAAATGGACTAAATATTTCAATGAAAAGCCAGAGACTGTCACACTGGATAAAAAATGTGAAACCCAAATTACATGAAATCGGGGTGCCTGGGTGGCTCAGTCGTTAAGCATCTGCCTTTGGCTCTGGTCATGATCCCAGGGGAGCCCCGCATCGCATCGGGCTCCCTGCTCAGCGGGAGGCCTGTTTCTCCCTCTCCCACTCCCCTTGCTTGTGTTCCCTCTCCCGCTACTTCTCTCTGTCAAATAAATAACTAAAAAACCTTTTTAAAAAAATTACATGAGATCTACCAGAAATGTATTTTAAATATAAAATCACAGGTAGATTCAAGGGAAAAAAAACGGAAAAAGATATACCAGCCAAGCAGTAAACATAAGAAAACTAGGCTGACTATACTAATACTAGACAAAATAAGCATTAAGACGAGACATAGAAAAACGTTTCATAATAGAAGGGTCAATTCACTGGGAAGACACAATCATAAATGTGAAGATACTACATAGTTGAGCCTCAAAATACATGAAGCAAAAACTGAACCAACTCAAGGGAGAAATAGACAAATCCAGAATTGTAGTTTTCATGTATCTCCTACTTCATATATATTCTATTTGCAAAATAAGATTGGCCTCAACATTTTTTATGATTTCTAAAGTTTTGTATTCTTTTTTTAAGTTTTATATTCTTGAGAGAAGCACAACTTCTTCTATCAATTAACTGTTGTATCAAAACATTTGAGATGGGGAGGATGCTGCAGTGGCGGATAAATCCTGCGGGATTAACCTATTCCTTTCCTAATGAACCCAGGACATGACAAATTCAATGATTACTCCCTTGAGAAAGACTTCCGAAGATATCTTCCTAATGTTCACTTTTCAAACCTCTTCATCAGGAAGACAAAAACATAAGTACTTAACAGAGCTTGAAAATACTTGAAGCAAAACCTGATGGAACTAAAGGGAAAACAGAAATAGACACACTTCTCTCATACCTCTGATTACTAGATTTTAAAAAATCAGTAAGGATAAAGGACATCTGAATGACAATTCATTAGTCCCCCCTTATCCTCAGAGGACACATTTCAAGACCCTCAGGGGATGCCTGGAAGGGCAGATGAACCCCCTATTGTTTTTCTTTCCAAACATACATGCCTATAATAAAATTTAATTTATAAATTAGGCACAGTAAGAGGTTAACAGAAATAATAATGAAATAGAACAATTATAACAATATGCTGTATAATATAACAAAAGTTATGTGAATGTGTTCTCTTTCTCAAAATATCTTACTTATTGGGCCGTACTCACCCTTCTTCTGTGACGTGAGATGATAAAATGCCTAATAATGCAAGGAAGTGAGGTGACTGATGTACACATTTGTAACACAGCATTAGGCTACTATTAACCTTCTCACCAAACGAGGAGGGGATGGCAGTAGGGATGGTAACTAAAACTGAGGAAAGAGAAATGGCTGATAACGGGGTGGCGGGGCAAATTTATCTATCACCTTAACGTAACAGAATTTACAGAACAATTTGTTCAGAACTGCAAGAAGGAGGGAAAAAAAAACGAGAAGAGGAAGGAAGGGAAGGAGGGAGAGCGAGGAAGCGCGAGCGATCTTTCTGTGTCGTCCGCTCCCCGTTCTACTACGGTTTGGGGATATTTTTATTGAGTACTTGTATATCCACATTCTACTTGGGCATATATACTGAGCACCTGCTGTGTGCCTAGTACGTATATTATGTGTTTGCTGGAGTCAAGACTTCTTTCTAAGACCTACCAGGGATTCTTCAGGAACAAACACGACGCCAAGCTTCCAGAACGCGTTTCCTTCTGCCGGGGGCAGCCTTGAAGTCCCTCCCCTGCTAGCCCACCCTTAAGCCCCAAGGACCTCCCAGAGGGCTCCTCAGCTCCAGCTAGCACCCGCGCTTGCGCACTCCGCGCAGGAATTTGGGGGCGGGGGCGGGCCCTACCTACCGAAGACTACATTTCCCACAGGCCTCTGCTCCTAGTTTCCTTCCGGCTTTCTTGCTGGTGTCGGCCCGGAGAGGTGAGTTGGTCGCGTGTATTGAGGAAATGGGCGCGGGGGTGGCGCGGGGGCGGCGCGGGCCTCTGTGTGAACCGGGTTGCACTGACTGTGGAATTTGTGACGCTGACTGGGCATCGGGTGCCCTGAGGCGTCCTTTCCTTTTCCGCTTAAGGGCTGCACATATCCCTCGGCCCAGAATGGCTCCGAGTTAGATGTATGAACCCCGGAGTGAAGGCCCCCAACAAAAAGACGCAGTCCTGAGAACAGCTCTCAGAACCACGGCTTAATCAGAGCTCCCTCGTAAGGAAACTACCATGACTTCGGAGACAGATTCCAGACTTGGCCTTTGTACTCGGCCTTTCTCTGATACCGGGAAGGCTGAGCTTTACCCCGGACTCCCTCTTAGTTCCATCGGTTTGTGTGCGTGGTGGATGGTGGGAGCAAGTGTGATAGCGGGGGTGTGTTCTGAGTTAGCTAGGCGGGGCTGAGTGCCAAGAAAGGCTCAGTGCCTAAAGATTCCCGTCTCTTTTCCCCAATCCTGCTGATCTTTAGGAAGGAGAAAGGGGGAGATAAGCATTTGTATGTCTATATCTTCTTTGTTCCGCGAAATGTAACTTTTATTTTTCTGGACATGGAAACATTTGCATCTCCTGGAAAAGAATGCTGAAAATCAGTGCGGACTGAGGAGAAAAAAGCCCTTGCTTTAATCACGCTGGGAGAGAAGAGACAGAGAAAGCCAGCTGCAAAATTTATAGAAAGTATTATTTCATGCAATTGTGAAATGCTCTAACAACTCCCTCTTTGAAAGATTACAGCTGTTTTACCAGTGATGCTCCAGACTCGCTTTGCCATTTTTTATTTTATTACTGGAGATACCCAATTGCTAAACTACCCTCCCTTCAAGATAACCCTTAATCTCCAGTTAATCCCTGCCGTTCCTAGTCTCATCTCAGAAACCGCAACCATTCCGGAATTGTTCCCTGCTTCCCATACATCCTTCAAAATCCTTCAGTTGGAACTCAGCCCTTTACAAAAGAGCTTTTCTTCTCTTCCATTGCATTCCAACCCTTCCTGTGGAATTTCCTCCTTCTGTTGAGTCAATAAATGTGATTTTGTTGGACTATACAGGCTTGTTCCAGGTAGTCTTTAGCTGGTTAGGCTTTAACTCGGGAAATACCCCGTCCATAGACCTGGTGCTTTGCTCTTCTTTCCCAGTGAATGATACGGGTGATGAGGTTACTTCCTGCCTCCTCTCCAGTGGGTATTCACATGAACATTTGGCAATCATTTAATTCTGTCTGTGAGCTGTTTCTTTCTAATCATTTAAATGGTTTGCAAATAAACCTCCTGAAGGGGGGAGGCCAACTGCAGAGCTTTATTTTAGGCTTTGATTTGTTGAGAGGATTACAGTTTAGTTGGAATCATATGGTAGGTGTCTTTGATCTTCACCACTGCCCTGAATTCAGAAGCAGGCAAAGGTAGGAGATAGTTTGGTGACAGGGTTTTCTGCTTTTGAGGTTTTTAAGGAGTTGAGATGTAACAGGGTTTTTAATGGGGAGGGCTGTGTTAACAAGGGAAGGGAATGGAAGATGTTAGTAGAAATTTGAGAAATGGTTTGAAGTTTTTGACAGCATGAGTGGTCAGGCCATATTATTTATGTGTTCTTATGAGAGGCAGTTTAGTTATGGAGCTAAATTACCAGTCTTCTGGTCCTAAAACTACCCCGTTAGAGCTGGGTGAAATTGGGGTAATTTATTTCATCTCTCTGCCATAGTTCCTTCATCTGTGAGAGGATAATGATAGAAACTGCTGTGTAGGATTGCTATGAATAGATGAATTAATATATATAAAGCCCTCAGATAATGCGTGACACATAATAAGTGCTCAGTAGATTTAATTGTTACTATTATGTTGTAATTCATCTTTTTTCTCATCACCCAGATCCAAAAATTGTGAGGATTTCCCCACATTGGCTTCATCCATCCACGAACCCCCTTTTGTAAATTGTTGTTAATCAGGAGGAATTGCTTATCAATGTGAAGTCTGAAATTTATTAGCTAGTGTTATAAGAGAGCAAGGCTGAGAAGCTCAAATTTTTATGGAAGAAGAGCAGAAGAGAATTTTCTTTAATAATTCTGGGAAAAAGTATGTAGTATTCTTCATCATCAGTGATATAACTGACTTTTATTTAATGTTTATTTGCTACTCGAAGTGCTTTATTATATGTGATGTCTTATTTAATCTTCATAACGACCTTTTGAGATAGAATCTATAATTATCACCTTTTTTTATGGGAGGTGACTAAGGCTGAAAAGTTAAGTAACATGTCCAAGATCACAGTTAATAACTAGCAGAGCAGAGATTTGTATTCTGAAAGTGTCACACCAGAGCCTGTATTAGTAATTATAACAGTATACCAAGTCTCATCATTGTATATGCCTAAAAAAAATTCTTCCTGCCTTACTCAGTAACCTATCATGATGAAAGGAAGAGATACTAATCTTATGGTAGCAAGCACTATCAAGTTATGTCCAGCTTATACTGAAGCTATGGGGTCTGGAGGTAATGGATCTCATACAGTAAGATTTATGTCTCACAGGTTTTTGTGTGGGTGTGTTTTTTTTAATTTTATTTTAATTCCAGTATCGTTAATGATGTCTCACAGTTTTTATTTTAATGATGTTTTATGCAAAGTCAAATTAGTAGGACAAGGAGATCCAGTAGCCCTTGGAGGCTTCATAACGCATCTTAGCCCAAAACATCAGCTCAGAAATAAAATAAACTTATTCTCCGGGAAGATGTGAAAGGAAGCAGCCGTGAGACTGCTGTTGTTACTTAAGAGGCCTCAGTCAGGGATGTTTTACCATTCATTTCTAGATAGCACTCCAACATACATGGACAAATTCAATCATAGACTTGGTTCATGAATTAGAAGATGAAGTAAATAAAAAAGAAAAAAGTCACTTGGGGCACCTGGGTGGCTCAGTCGTTAGGTGTCTGCCTTTGGCTCAGGTCATGATCCCAGGGTCCTGGGATCGAACCCTGCATCGGGCTCCCTGCTCCACTGGAAGCCTGCTTCTCCCACTCCCACTCCCCCTGCTTGTGTTCCCTCTCTCACTGTCTCTCTCTCTGTCAAATAAATAAATAAAATCTTAAAAAAAGAAAGAAAGAAAGAAAAGTCACTCAGGAGAAAAGAACAGTTGTTCTTAGAGTATCCTGGGCTTTTTTCTCAGTTCAACAGAAGACTTAAAGAAAACCTTGAAATGGGGAAATTTTTGCCTTATTTGGCATAGTTGTGCATGTTAGGTTCACACTGTGTTTAATATGGTGGTGAGTGTTGCTGGCTGTTCCTGTAAACATTTTAACAGGTCCTTCTAGGCATATATGTGATTTTTTTTTCTGTCACAAGAATTTAATGCCACACATGTTGGGATTGATTTAATTTTTTTAAGTAGGCTACACACCTAGTGTGGAGCCCAACTAGGGGTTCAAACTCACGACCCTGAGATCAGGACCTGAGCTAAGATCAAGAGTCCGACGCTAACCAACTAAGCCACCCAGGTGCTCCATGGGATTTTTTTTTTAAACACACTGGCTTCACCCATTTCATCAAAATTAGGGCAACATCATCACTTTTTAATATGTGCCTGGTTTTCAGTGATATAGATGCACTACTATTTAATCATCCAGTTAGATTCTTTTCAGCTTTTATTCATTGTAAACCATACCTGTCAGCATACCTCTGCCAATACCTTTATATACATGTGCAAATAGTTTCTTTAGTCTTAGAAGTGGAGATCCAGGGGCGCCTGGGTGGCTCAGTGGTTAGGCGTCTGCCTTCGGCTCAGGTCATGATCCCAGGGTCCTGGGATCGAGCCCTGCATCGGGCTCCCTGCTCGGTGGGGAGCCTGCTTCTCCTTCTCCCACTCCCCTGCATGTGTTCCCTCTCTCGCTGTTTCTCTCCCTGTAAAATAAATAAATAAAATCTTAAAAAAAAAAAAAAAGAAGTGGAGCTCCAGGACCTGGTTCATAGGGTTTACAGGGCTATAACATTTAAATGCTGCTTCACATAGTTCTAAATTTGGTCCAACACAGTGCCTATTTCCTCCTGACCTTGCTAATCTGGGACATCATCAGTCTTTTAGACCTCCCAGTCCTGTCACTGTAAGAGTATAATTTTTGTGTGTGTTTCACACACATCTCGTTAATTAGTAGTGATGCTTAGTATCTTTTGAAAGTTTTTTTTTTTTTTTAATGAATTACCTTGCTCAGGTTCCTCTCAGTGCAGTAGAAATCTAGTCTTCAGAGGCAAAAACCAAAGTTGAAAGGTGACTTTTTAGTTAGAGAAATGTGAACTCGGAACAAAGCTTTGCCACTTAATCACTGTGAATTTGGGCAAATGATTTCACCCCTGAGCATTGGTTTCCTGATCCACTGAGAGATGAGAAGAAATACATAGCAGAGCAGTGCTGAGGGTCATGGGGTGATGTACCTAAAGCACCCATCACATAACAGTTCTCCATGAATGTTGTTGACTAAGTGCAGTGGTCATGGTATGAGAGGGGTGGTGCAAAGGATGTCATGGTGTGAGAGGTCCTGATTGGGAAACAGGGTAGTGAATTGTTTGGGCTGGGGAAAGGCCAGTGGCAGCAGCTGCTAGGCTCAGTCTGTGTGGTTTTCAGGCTTTGTATTTAGGAAGTTCAGGCAGGATCCTGGGAGCTCAAGAGGCTGTATGTGGGTGGTATGGCCCTTTCTCAGCCCTGAAAAGTACTGGAAGGGAGGAGGAGTCCAACGTCAGGACCAGATCTACATTGCCAGATGGGGAGTCCTCCGAAGTTTTCAGGCTTCTATACCAAACCCATCATTGTTCAGCTGGATCTTCTCAGGGCTTGGATTTCTTCAGACTTCTTATAGTCTCCTCTAGTTGTTGTGAGTATGGGTCAGGGTGGCTATAGTGGTGGAAAATATTTAGGAAGTGGGAAGGGAAAAGGAAAAAGCTCATTTACATAAGTCATTTTGGGATCTCCGAGTTAACATTTGATTTCATGGCCTCTTTTTTTTCTTCCAGATCTGGCTTATCAGGGCTCTGCAATTCTCCAAAAGAGAAATCTTGAAAAGGACTGACCAGTTCTTGTATTTCGAAACCATGGCCCATGTAAGTTGATGTTCTTTTCTCCTTTTTGAAATATTGTTGATCTCTAGGTCATGTGTACATACTCAGTCCTTATCCTGAAACTTCTTATTTAACAGAACTCTGCCCAAGAACTTGCTTTAGTTACTTTCAGTCTTGTGAAGGTTGGGGACAAATAGCCCAGTGTCCTTTCTACGTGCCCTTCCCTCTTCTCCACTAATGTGGACCATCTCTTAGCTCCAAAATCTTCTGTCAAGAGCCATCAGGGAGCAAAAGTGAAATACCTTGAGAAAAATGTAGGCATTCTCTGTAGAATGTCCCCTTGTTAACATTTTCCAATAGAACAGCTTTTGATTTTAAGATTTAAACTTCAGAGAAAGTATATTTCTCTGAATACAGTGATTTTTAGTCTGGTTTTTATGTAGGAAAAATTTGTGTCCCCAGTACACAATTTGACATCTTTTCAAAGTTTTTGAGCTTTTTATTGACATGTAACATGCATAGAGAAAAGTGCACAAGTCCTAAGTGTGTAGCTGAATGACTTTTCATAAATTGAGCATATCTGTGCCATCAGCACTCAGGTCAAAAAAGAGAATATTGCTAGTACCTCAGATGCCCCCCTTTCAGTCACTCCCTGCCCACCCAGCCCAGATAAAACCACTATCCTGACTTTTTTTTTTTAAGATTTTATTTTATTTATTAGAGAGAGAGAGAGCTCATGAGTAGGGGGAAGGAAAGGAGGGAGAAGCAGACTCCTCGCTGAGCAGGGAAGCCCAATGCAGGGCTCGATCCCATAGGACCCCAGGATCATGACCTGAGTCGAAAGTAGCTGCTTAACTGACTAAGCCACCCAGGCGCCCCCACTATCCTGACTTCTAACATTACAAATGAATTTGGCCTATTTTTAGAACTTTATATAAGTGAAATTGTATAGTTCAGTACAACCTTTTTTAACAAAAAATAATGTGCAAGAGATTCTTGTTATATTTCACATATAATTGCTAGACTATCAGAACCATCTACAGATGTTTTGAGATGCATGCAAGTATCATTAAAGAGATGTGTGTATCTGGTGCTGCTGGTGAGAATGGAGGTATCAGAGCATCATACTGCGTGTGAGTCATAACTGAGTGTTAGGTTCTTGTTGAAGTGCATTTTCATAGTGCACGTAACATGTAGTTCTTGTGTAGTATAGAATGAGTTTCCAAAAAGTTGGGGAAGTATTGAAGAAATTGTGGGGAAAGACACAAAGCAAGTGAGAAAAGTGAATTCAGTAAAAGAGACAATGAAAATACTAAAGCTAAAGATACGTGTGCAATAACTAACCCATGTAATTCTATACTGGAGGGAGCTGTGAGGCTATTTGGAAGCTTGGAATTGATGTATAATGCAGTGGAGTTCTTTGCTTTAAAATGATGGGAAAATAGGTACCTGTTTAATAATGTAGTGTTAGAATGTCTGATATTCAGGAATGGGTTATTGATATTAAGTGGGAGATCCTTGTTTTGAAAACTTTCCTTGAAGATTTGTGGTTTGATGAAAGAGAGAATTTGGTCCTGCTTGACTGCCTAGAGGGAAAACTCCAGACTTCTTCACAGATGTGTTTTCCAAGTACATAAGATGAGATTTAGTGTTGGCTGGTGTCAGTCTCTGCATGTGTTGATATCTTATGGTATGTATGTAAGGCTTTTGGGATGGGGTGGATTCGTTAGGGATGTAATTGGGGCCTTAAATTGTAAGGCCTAAAATTTCATATGCTGACTTGATATCTTAACAGGACTCCAAAGGCCTAATCATGAGTTTCCCTGCTTTTGCCAAATAAGTTCTCCATCCAGCAGAAAAGACTCCCACCTGGCTAGCTTTCCTATCAGGCAGATGACCTAAACCCCTCCTGGTCCTCACTCTAAAGGGTTCTACCTCCCTTCTGGCCCAAAGAATTATTCAAATAAACCAGTCACATCCTCCTGTGGGAATCAGGGACACCTTACCCTCTTTTTACTACAAAGCCTGCCTCCCACAGACCCTGCTTGTTCACTCCATTCCTGAGTGCAACCTCTGTGTGGCCCTGCATGACGTGTGGTGTTCTCCTCCCCTGGGCTGTGAGTATACATGTCTAATAAATGCTGTCAATCTCATCTGTCCAGTGTCAGGAATTGAGCCACCTCATTAATATTTAGGGCAGGGGATCTCTCCCTCACAAGTGGGGTGATTAGGAGGTAATCAGAATGGAACTGCAAAGAGAGAGCTCAAGAATCATCTCCAGCAAACCCTGAGAGAAGAATACCAGGAGCAAAGTCCATTGTGTAATTTTATGGGATGTATGGGTTTAAAGCGAGGTTTCTCAACCTTGGGACTATTAATATTTTGAGCCAGAGAATCTTTCATTGTGGGGGCTTGTCCTCTGCATTGCTGGATATCTAACAGTATCCCTGGCCTTTACCAATTAGATGCCTGTAACTCATTCCTTCCCCCCTAGTGGTGACAATCAAAATTGTCTCCAGACATGGCCAGATGTCTTCTGGGGAGTGAAATCACTCCTTATTGAAAACCACTGGTCCAGAGTGACGTCATCATGGTTCAGTATCCTCTAACTCAGGAATGAGGAAGGGTGTTCAGTGAGGGATGACGGATGATAAAGACTAAGAAGGTCATCCAGATGCGTAAGTAATAGATAATGTAGGCTGTGAGAGCTGAGGAAGATTTTTGAAATTGAACTGAATTAAAATATCTAAATCAAAAAGAAAAAGATTGAATCTGATATATTCAAAACGTGGACTACCATGTAGCAATTTCTTTAAAGTTGACTAAAGAAGTGGTCCTTATAGGGAAAATGTTTGTAAGAAAATCTAACTTTATGATGAACTTGAGTCTATTTTCTTAGAAGAGATAGTGTAGTACATTTGGGAGAAGTTTTTATCAGTATTTTTTCACGATCATTAAAGGGAAAAGAAGGTGGAAGACGTTTCCCATGAATTTGTTGTGGAGACACAGAGCTTGTAGAAGTCTTGTGTTTAGGGTTTCATTGGGATTTTTTTTTTTGCTTATTTTATTCATTTCCACATATTTTGGGGTAAAAAGTTAATCTTACCTCCAGCCACAGGACTATTCAAGACATGTAGAACTCTCCTTCAGTGATACTAATTTTCTTACCGTCCCCGACACATAAGCCCTATCCCATTTGCTTGTTATGTGAACCCTTCTCTCCATTGCAGTCCTCAATCTCCTCCCTTTTCATTTAAAAAATATTTCATTTATTTTCACAGGTAATACATGAGTCTTATTTTTTCAGGGTTCAGTGACATTCAGGGACGTGGCCATAGACTTCTCACAGGAAGAATGGGAATTCCTGGACTCAGCTCAGAGGGACTTATATAGGGATGTGATGTGGGAGAATTATAGCAATTTCATCTCACTAGGTAAGGCTATTTATCCCAAACTCTGTTGGGTTTCTCTACTGTCAATTTTAGGAAAATGTTTTGAGAAACTAGATACATTTTTTTCTCTCTGTTCCAAAGGAATGGTTTTAGCTTTGTAAGGTTGGAAATAGGCTCCTCTATTTAATACTTCATCACTTTCATCTGGCTCTGCCCTTCAGATTTTTCTTCAGGCTCTGTAATTTACTTGTTTCATTGGTATCCAAGGGCAGGGCTTGAATTCTGGGTTGCTTACAACAGAAGCATTGTCCAAGAAATCAGATTTTACATTATATTTGAGCCCAGAATTGATACAAATCCTTAATACTCCTTTCTAATCCACCTGCAAGGAGAGTACCTAAACACAGGGGTTTTGAGTCTCTCTAAAAATCAGGGGAGCCTATAGAACTTACAAAGTATGAGATGGATCCACAAAGTCCATTTAAAACTCAAGTAAACACATTCTGTTTCCTCTAACAGACATATTCAGTTCTTCCTGCTCTGTGGTTGAAATTTAGGAACTAAGAACTTTGCATTTAACATTGAATAAATAATCCTAGAAAGGATCAGAAGTCTTGGGAAGACACTCTCCTGTTAACAAATTGATAACAATAAAAATAGCCAATACACACACATATGTGTGTGTGTGTGTATGTTTGTGTATATATAACTTTATATATTTGTACTTAGATACTATCCAGAGCATTATGCGTTATTAATTCTCACAACTCTATCAGAAATATACTATGATTATCCTTATTTCAGATGAGAAAACTTAGGCATAGAAGGTTAATAATTGGCTGAGGTAACACAACAACAAAGGCAGGATTTAAACTCAGGCAGTCTGGATCCAGACTCTGTGTTCTCAACCACTACACAAGACTGCCTCTCAACAGAGCTAGTATGAGTTTAAATTATATTCAGGCCTGTTCTTAACCATCTGTTCCTTGTGCTCCTAAAGTTACCCTCATATGAGTGCTCTTCAACTCCCTTGCATTTCTTTGCTGTTAGGCTTTATAAAGTACCATTTTGATCTGTAGTTAATTACAAACTTAACCAAATTTGAACCTGACTTTTGGACTTATAATTTCATGTCACATTATCTTTTAAGGAGAACCTTCCATTTCTAAACCAGATGTGATTACCTTATTGGATGAAGGGAAAGAGCCCTGGATGGTTGTGAGGGAAGGGACCAGAAGACACTACTCTGGTGAGTGAGGGCTGAGCAGGATGGGGAATTAATTACTGCAGATAATTAGCCAAGCCTGTTAGCCTTGAGATGTTGTTGGAAATCTCTCTTCAGAATTTTGGACGCCAAAGGAACTTCTTATTGACCTTGATTACAACTGTTTTTCTTCTTTCTCATATTTTTCTCCTACTTCAGAGAGGAGCTGTTCTCAGTAGAAGAAAAAAAGATGACAAATAAACATAAGAACTGAAATCAACAAGATAGAAAAAGTAGAGAAAATTAATAAAGCCAAAATTTGATTCCTTGAAAAGATCAACAAAGTTGGTAAACACTAGCTTGACTCATCAAGAAAAAAAAAAAGACAACAATTGCAAATACTAGGAATGAAAGAGTAACTGGGTTATCACTTAACACCCTGTAGGCATTAAAAGAATAGTGAGAGAATACCATAAGTAATTTTATGCCAATAAATTGGACATCTTAAATGAAATGGAAAAACTCCTTGAAAAACACAATTACCAGAACTGATACAAGATAAAAAAAAAAAAAATGAGTAACCTTATATCTATCAAAATAATTGAATTCATTATCAGAAATCTTTCCACAAAGAAAACACCAGGTTCAGATGGCTTCACTGGTGAATTCTATTAAATATTTAAGGAAGAACTAGCAGCAGTATTACACAATTTCCTTCAGAAAAGGAAAGAACAGCTCCCAAATCATTTTCCGAAAATAGTGTAACTCGTATATTGTGTCCTGACGAATTACTGCAGGGGAAAAAATTACAGGCTCATTGTCCTTCATGAACATAGATGTAAAATCCTTGAGAAAATATTAGTAAATTAAATCCAGCAATAAAAATGATGATTAAGTAGGGTTTATCCCAGGAATGCAAGCTTGGCTTAACCGTCAAAAATTAATTAGTGTGAAAAAAATTAATCCATGTCATTCACCATATTAACAGGAATGAGAGAAACCATGTGATTGTGTCCATAGATGTAGAAATAGCATATGACAAAATTCAGCATCCATTCATGATAAAAATTTTCAGGAAACCAGAAATTGAAGAGAACTTCCTCAAAAAATACTACTTAAAGAAAAACACTACATCATAAACTTCATCATACTTGATTGAAGAATTTTCCCCCTAAGATTGGGAACGAGGCAAAAGTGCCCACTTTTCCCATATCTATTTAACATGTATTGAAGGTCCTAGCATTGCAATATGGCAAGGAAAATAAGAGACATAAAATCGAAAAGGAAGAAGTTAAACTCTGTTTGGAGATGGCATGATTGTGTAGATAGAAAATCCTAAGGAATCAAAACAGCAACTACTCAAAGTAATAAATGAAGATCACAGTAAAATCACAGGATACAAAGTTAATATATAAAAATCAGTTGTGTTTTTATATACTAGAAGTGAAAAAAATAAGGAATTTAAAGTAAATTAAGTCAATTAAGAAAATTAAAAGCAAATTAAGTTAATTTGCATTAGTGTCGAAAACCAAAAATACTAAGGAATAAATTTAACAAAACATGCAAGACCTCCACACAAAAAAATCATAGAACATTGCTAAGAGAAATTAAAGACCTAAATAAGTGGAAAGAGACTGTTTTGGGGATGGGAAGACTCACTATTGTTAAAATGTCAATTTTATAGTTTTAACAAGCTGATTCCAAAATTGATATGGAAAACCAATGGTCTTAGCATTTCTAAGATAATCTTGGAAAAGGAAGAATATATTATAGGACTTAGACTACATGACTTCAAGATACTTCAAGATTCATTATAACTACAGTAATCAGGGGCGCCTGGGTGGCTCAGTTGGTTAAGCATCTGCTTTTGGCTTGGGTCATGATCCCAGGATTCTGGGATCGAGCCCCACATCAGGCTCCCCCTGCTCTGTGGGGAGTCTGCTTCTCTCCCTCTGCCTGCAGCTCCCCTGCTTGTGCTCTCTCTGTCAAATAAATAAATAAAATCTTTTAAAGAACTACAGTAATCAGTGGGCGCCTGTGTGGCTCAGTATGTTGAGTGTCCAACTCTTAGCTTCAGCTCAGGTTGTGAGGGCGAGCCCTGCATCAGGCTCCAGACTCAGTGAGGAGTCTGATTGAGATTCTCTCCCTTCGTCCCCCGCTGACATTATCTCTCTATCTCTCTCAAATTAATAAATCTTAAATAAAACTACAGTAATTAAGACATTGCGTATTGGATAAGGATCAACAGATAGAACAGAACAAAGACCTTAGAGGTAGAACTCACACTTAAAAGATCATTTATTTTTTGACAAAGGCACCAAAACATTCCAATGGGGAAGGGAAAGTTTTTTCAACAAATGGTGCTGGGTAACTGGGAAAAAAATCCTGACCCCCTACCTGCTCCCCAAATTAAGATGTATTTTAGACCTAAATATAAAAACTAAACATAAAAAATATAAAAAGCCAAATATAAAAGCTAAACTTGAAAAATAAAAAAATTTAAAATTCAATACAAATTTTATATAAAAAACATGAAAGCTAGGGTTGCCTGACTGGTTCAGTCAGAGGAGCATGCACCTCTTGATCTTGGGGTTGTGGGGTGTAGAGATTACTAAAAATAATAAGAAAATAAACTTTAAAATAAATGGAAGCTAAATATAAAGCTTTTAGAAGAAAACTAGGAGAATTTCTTGGTTTGAATATTATACTATAGTTATGTAAGATGTTAACATTGAGAGAGGCTGGGTGAAGGTTGCATCAGACTTTCCTGTATATTTCTCGGCAACCTCATAGGAATCTACAGTTTTTTCAAAATAAAAAGGAAACAAAAATGTCCCATTAGGGATGATGGGTAAAAAATTTGAACAAAGAGAGGGGCTACTCTTTTTTATGATCAATGACTATAATTCATTTATATATAAATCTGTGTTAGTCAGCTTGAGCTGCCATAACAAAATACCATAGATTGGGTGACTTAAACAACAGAAATTTGTTTACCATCGTTCTGGAGGTTAGAAGTCTGAGATTAGCATTTGGGGGCTCTGATGAGGGCTCTCTTCCTTTCTGGCAGATATTCCCTTCTCACATTTTCCTCACATGGCAGAGAGAGAGAAAGAGGAGAGAGAGAGAGAGAGACCTCTTATAAGGCCTCCAATCCTATTGGACTAGGAGCTTTATGACTTCATTTAACCTTAATTGTCATCTAAAAACACTATTTCCAAATATAGTCAGGGTGGGTGGTCAGGGCTTCAATGTATAATTTGGGGCAGGACACAATTCAGTCCATAGCAATATCTATCTTTAGAGGATTCAGTTTCTTTCTGGCTTCTGTTTTGATTAGTTTATATGTCTTTTGTTGCCTACAAATATATTCGTTCATTGAGTACCTAGTCGGAACCATGCACTGTGCCAGCCTCCAGTGGAACAATTGTGAACAAGAGTGGTAGGTTCCAGCAGTCATGTTTATATATATATTTTTAAAGATTTTATTTATTTATTTGACAGAGAGAGACACAGCGAGAGAGGGAACACAAGCAGGGGGAGTGGGAGAGGGAGAAGCAGGCTTCCCACGGAGCAGGGAGCCCGATGCGGGGCTTGATCCTAGGACCCCGGGATCATGACCTGAACCTAAGGCAGATGCTTAACAACTGAGCCACCCAGGCGCCCGGCATGTGACTTTTAAATGTGAAAAGAGCCATTGGAAACTTTTGAGCAGGGGAATTACATGAGCTGATTTGTCCTATAATTATCACTCTATGGAGAACAGATTGAATAGGGGCAAGATGGGAAGAAGGAAGACCAGTTAGGAGGTTATTTTTCTTTTGTCCCAGTTGAAGATGATAGTGGTTTTGATTGGAATGGTAGTGACGGGAGGTAGAGTTAGATTCATGGTAGATGTGCCCAGTACATGTTGGTCTGCTCCTCTGTGTGGATACTTTCCTCACCTTACTTGGATTTCAACAACCTGCCTGAGGCTGCCCCGATCAGTGGATGCCCTCTTTACCCGGATTGGACTCCTCACACAGCGTCCTTCCCCCAATATGGATAAGAAGCATCTTTGTCCTTTAATTGATGTTCTTTTATCCATCTACATTTAAGTAATTTTCTTATGTATTCAGGTGCAAATCTACTGTCTTCCTAATTTTTTCCATTTGTTCAACTTATTCTTTCTTCCTTTTCTTCCTCTCCTGCCTTTTCTGGATTAATAAAATATTTTGATTTTAGCTTTTGCCTCTTGAGTGTATTAGTTACATATACTTTTAGTTTTCTTCTCAGAGTTGCCCTAGAGATTAAAACATGGATTCTTTACTTACTACATTGTACCTTAAATTAATTCCTTTATATCTTTCCCAGTATCGTGAAGATATTAGTAACATTCTATTTAGTTAGTTTTATTTATTTATTTGAGAGAGAGAGAGCACAAGCAAGGGGAGCAGCAGAGGGAGAGGGAGAAGCAGGCTGCCCGCTGAGCAGGGAGCCCGATGCGGGGCTCGATCCCAGGACCCTGGGATCATGACCTGAGCCGAAGGCAGATGCCTAACGCCTGAGCCACCCAGGCACCCCAGTTTTGAAAAATTCTTGGTTGTTATATTTTCAAGTATTGTTTCGCATTTTTGCTCTTCTCTCTTTCTGGGACTCCGGTTACACATATGTGAAACCTTTTTAAACTGTTGCATATATCTTTTATGTTCTTTTCTGTTTTTTCCTTTTTTCTTATTTTTTATTCCTGTGCTGCTTCTATAAACCCATTTCCTAGTTCACTGATCTTCTTTTCTGCTAAGTCTAATCTGTTAAAGATATCTGTTAAATTCTTAATTTTAGCTATTGTATTTTTCAATTATGAGATTTCTGTTTGGAGATATATATATACACATATATACGTATTTTTTATACATACATATAAATATATGCTTTTTTAAAAGATTTTATATATACATATATAATTTGTTTTGCTTTTTTTGAGAGATTGGAGGGGTGAAGGAGAGGGAGAGAGAGAATCTTAAGCAAGCAGTACACCCAGTGTGGAGTCTGACACAGGGTTCGATCTCACAACCCTGAGCTCATGACCTGAGCTGAAACCTAGAGTCAGATGCTTACCCGAATGAGCCACCCAGGACCCCTCTTTTTTTTTTTTTTTTTTTAAGATTTTACTTATTTATTTGACAGAGACACAGCAAGAGAGGGAACACAAGCAGGGGGAGTGGGAGAGAGAGAAACAGGCTTCCCGCTGAGCAGGGAGCCGGATATGGGGCTCTATCCCCGGACCCTGGGATCATGACCTGAGCCGAAGGCAGACGCTTAACAACTGAGCCACCCAGGTGCCCCAGGACCCCTCTCTTAATAGACTTCATTTTTAGAGCAGTTTTAGGTTGACAGCAAAATTGAGCAGATGGTGGAGATTTTCCACATATTCCCTAAGAGTTCATTATTTTTGCAAATTAGTGGGAATTGACATCTTTTTTGTGTTTACATTTTTAAAATACTTTATAAGTCTAGTTAATTAATAAAATATAATTTATGTACATTAAAATTCACTCTTTTTAGTACCTAGTTTTAGGAATTTTGGAAAATGATACAGTTATGTAACCACCATAATCAAGAGTTTAGAATAGTTTCAAAGTCTCTTCATGTTTCATAGTGATGAGACTTTTGAGTCATTTCAGCAGTTTTATACATTTGTACTGTAGTCATAGAAAAAAACCTTTCTTATCTCTCCTACCCACTTGTCCCCATATCTTTGCTTATTTCATTCAACTTTTAGATTTTCTCATGCAAGTCCCCCATTATCTTTGGATCATTAGTTTTGAGCCTATATCCAACATAGCCTTTATTTTTACTCTTTTGCACTCAGGTGATCCCAAGTACCATTCCATGTTTGACAGTCATTCTGCTATACTCATTATCTGCCCATGCCTTTTTGCTCAAGATTTCATAAGCCTTTCAGTGTTAGGATTATTGAAAGATACTTGTAATTTTCTGGGAAGTACAAACCTTGCTTTAGCTATATAGAATGGGAAGGAGCACCTAGAGGAGGTATGAAGGAACAAAAATTTGAGTAAATGTAGCACTGATAAGTAATAGTATAAACCCTAGTGGAGAAAAATAAAACATTGTAGTACTTTTTTTTTTCTTTAGGTAAACACTACTCCCAACATGGGGCTCAAACTCACAACTCCCAAGATCAAGAGTTGCATGCTCCACTGACTGAGCCAGCCAGGCACCCCTATTGTAGTACATTTTAAAAGTTTAGAAACAGATGTACATATTCATTAGTGATTATGTAATTATAGGAATAAATGAGTAATATCCATTGTGTATTTGGGGTTTGTTATTTAATGGTAAATGGACTTTAGAGATTGTTTCTGCCACTAGGGAAGCTTAGGGGTAAGAAACTAACAGAATACCAAAGAGAAAATTAATAAATATTCCAAAATTGGGACAAAGAAGAGCAACCTGTTGCTGGGATAGAATATAGAATGCATAGTTTTAAACAGGATCAGCAGGAATGGCTTTTTGGAAGAAGTGATTTTTGACTGAGACCTGATGAAGGAAAGCCAACCATGCAGGCAGAGAATTTCTCAAAGAAGGAACAACCTGTGAAAGGTCCTATTTAATGGGAACAGTGGTAGTGCCTTTTGTGAGCTGAAAAGAGGCCTTTGTGGCATAAACAGAGTAAATGAGAGGTGTTGATAAGCAGATAAGCAGCTTATTATCTATGTTCAGGTATTTATATTTGATTCTAAATATAAAGAGAAAGCATTAAAAACATTTAGAGAGACTCAAATATTGATCAGCATCAGAATCATTTGCTGGAGAATTTAAATAAGTACAAAACAAAAACATGCCCAGGACTTAATCCTGTAGTTTATGTTGCAGTCCGTTAAAAATGCCTCTGTATAGTTTTAAGAAATCTTCAGATAATTCTTATCACTGATGTAACTTCTTTCCCTAATCACCAATCTTACCTCCAGTCCTGGACTCCATTCTCTGTGTTGCCTTTGCCTTTTTTTCTCTTTTTTTAACGTATGAGAATACAGTGTGTTCCATAATACAATTAATAACCCTCAATACAAATTAGCTTAATAATGATATGGAATAGGGAATGATAGCAGTATAGTGTGAGAGTTAGGTGGTTCACAGGTCATTTTCCTACTTGAATGAAGCCAGAATAGAAGTAGACTTATAACATTCAGCAGGAAAGGCAAAGTGTTCAATGTGATATTTTATTGTTGGTGGCCCTTTCACCTCTATATGAAAAAAATCAATAATAAGTGTCTGGATCCAGGACTTTCTCCCCAGAGATAGATGCCATCAACCTTGCATGGCTTCTAGCTGGAGACAGGTCACATTTTACCCTATTCCCACCTTAATGGTAGCCTTGCTGGCTCAGGGGTTTTTTTTTGTTTGTTTTGTTTTGTTTTGTTTAAGATTTTATTCATTTATTTGAGAGAGAGAGAGAGCACAAGCAGGGGCAGCTACAGAGGGAGAGGGAGAAGCAGACTCCTCACCGGGCAGGGAGCCCAACATGGGACTCGATCCCAGGACCCCGGGTTCACGACCTGAGCTGAAGGCAGAGGCTCAGCTGACTGAGCCACCCAGGCGCCCCTCAGGGCTCCTTGTTCATTGCAATGTCTCAGCATCTGAAATCTAGCTTTTCTACTTTTTTGTGTGTGCATTTCAGTATCCATGAAGTGGCCTTCAGCCATGTTGAACTGCCTTTTGAGTTTTATCTCTTGAAATATCAATTATTATATTTGTTAGCGCTCTGCCAATAAAGTTGCATGGGTTTGAGTGGTCTTCTCTAGCCCTGTTTTCTTCATAAACTCTTAATTTTTTGGTGTGTAATTTTGCAGAAGATAAGGGTTTTTTTAGGTACACATATGTGGTATTGTAGCAGAAATGCCCGTTTTAGAGATCTCTAATCCATTCACTTGTAATAAGCATTATTTTAGGTGCCTTTTATTTCTCTATAGAAGTCTTTCTTCTGTCGCAGGAAAATAGTGTGTGTTTGCCTTCTGTTTTCTTTCAGATTTGGAGTCCAGATATAGGACCAATACTTTATCTCCAGAAAAGGACATTTATGAAATATATTCATTCCAGTGGGAGATAATGGAAAGAATTAAAAGCTATAGTCTTCAGGACTCCATTTTTAGAAATGATTGGGAATGCAAAGGCAAGATTGAGGGGCAAAAGGAACCACAAGAGGGATATTTTGGGCAAGTGAAAATTACTTCTGAAAAAATGACCACTTACAAAAAGCATAATTTTCTTGCTGAATATCAGAGAGTTCATAATGGAGAAAAGTTGTATGAATGTAAGGAATGTAGAAAGACCTTTATTCGTCGCTCAACACTTAGTCAACATCTGAGAATTCATACTGGTGAGAAACCTTATAAATGTAAGGAATGTGGGCAGGCATTTAGACAGCGTGCGCACCTTATTCGACATCACAAACTTCATACCGGTGAGAAGCCCTATGAATGTAAGGAATGTGGGAAGGCCTTTACAGTGCTCCAAGAACTTACTCAACATCAGAGACTCCATACTGGTGAAAAGCCCTATGAATGTAAGGAGTGTGGAAAGGCCTTCAGAGTGCATCAGCAACTTGCTCGACATCAGAGAATTCACACTGGTGAGAAACCCTATGAATGTAAGGCATGTGGGAAGACCTTTAGGCAGTGTACACACCTTACTCGACATCAGAGACTTCATACTGCTGAGAAGCTCTATGAATGTAAGGAATGTGGGAAAGCCTTTGTATGTGGTCCAGACCTTAGAGTACATCAGAAAATTCATTTTGGTGAGAAACCTTATGAATGTAAGGAATGTGGAAAGGCTTTTAGAATATGCCAACAACTTACTGTCCATCAGAGTATTCATACTGGTGAGAAACCCTATGAATGTAAGGAATGTGGGAAGACTTTTAGACTAAGGCAGCAACTTGTTCGCCATCAGAGAATCCATACTCGTGAGAAACCCTATGAATGTATGGAGTGCTGGAAGACCTTTAGTAGTTACTCACAACTTATTTCACATCAGAGCATTCATATTGGTGAAAGACCTTATGAATGTGAAGAATGTGGGAAGGCCTTTAGATTGCTCTCACAACTTACCCAACATCAGAGTATTCATACTGGTGAGAAACCTTATGAATGTAAGGAATGCAGAAAACCTTTTAGACTGCTGTCACAACTTACTCAGCATCAGAGTATTCATACTGGTGAGAAACCTTATGAATGTAAGGAATGTGGTAAGGCTTTCAGACTTTATTCATTCCTTACTCAGCACCAGAGAATTCATACTGGAGAGAAACCCTACAAATGTAAGGAATGTAAGAAGGCCTTTAGACAACATTCACACCTTACTCAACATCAGAAAATTCATAATGGGGTTTAGTATGAGAAAGCCTTCAATTGTACATTATGTTACAGAATATCTGAAAATTCATTTTTGAGAAATTTGCTTCATGCTTCAACTAAGCATAAGAAATTTTATATTATTGAAAAAAATATGTTGCTTTAAAAGCCTTCTATCACCATTCAGACATTGTTTATCTTCAGCAAATTTGTATGAGGGAATAATATAATGAATGTAGGGAAATCTTTAGCCTTATCTATCATTATCCCCATTTCACTCCTTTCTTACAGTGTGTTATTGGACAAGGTACTTAAACTTCTGTGCCTCATTTTGCTCACTTGTAAAACGGTGATAATAGTACCTATGTATATTAGTTATTTATTGCTGTGTAATAAATTACCACAAACTTAGTAGCTTAAAATAATATACATTATCTCACAATTTCTATGGGTCAGTTGTCTGGGCATAACTTTGTTGGGTCTTCTGCTTCAGGGTCTCGCACAGAGCTAAACTAAAGGTTTCAGCCAGAGTTGGGTCTCATCTGAAGGCTCAACAGGGAAAGGGATCCATATCCAACCTCACATGGTTGTTGGCTCTTGCACTGAGGTCCACAGTTTCTAGCTGGCTGATGGCTGACCTTAGTTCCTTGCCACATGTGTTTCTTCAACACGACTGCTTATTAAGTGTGCAAGCCAAGAATGCAGTAGAGTCTACTAGCATCATAGAAGCTATAATCTTGTATGATCTAATCACCAGAGTAACACCTTTTCGTCACTTTTGCTGTATTCTACTGGTTAGAAGCAGGTTACTGGGTCACCGCACACTCAAGGGTAGAGGATTACACAAGAGTATGAATACCAGGCTGTAGGGACCATTTCAGAGTCAGCCTGCCACACTGTGTAATAGGATTGTCTTAAGGATTAAGTAGTTAATGCTTGGAAAAATAGCAGCCACATAGCATGTTTTCTGTAAATAATATCTATAATTGTTATCATTAGTGTTAGTGAATTCATATGAAAGGAATTTACTCTAGAAGTAGTAAATGTAGAAATGCCTCATGTCACTGCTCAGTACTTAACTAAACTTAAGATAATTTATTCCAGATAAAATCTAAGAGGTTATATTGAATGTGGGAAGTTCTTCATCATTTGAGCTGCATCAATCATTTTGTGCTGAAAAGAATGTCACGAATGTGAGGTTAAGAGTACAACTGTTGAAGAATCAGAAAAATACGAAATTATTTTCCCATAATAAATTCCAAAAAGTAAATGTTTTGCAATCCCTATTGCCTGGCCACTGTTAAAGCTTAATTAGAAACATCAAAAAGATGGCAGAAAGGAAACCAGTTGGAAATTTAATAATGTGCGTGCGTGCGTGTGTGTGTGTGTGTGTATACATGTATGTAAAACTCATATAAAAGATCATCATTCCATTACAGGCAGTGTATGGTTTGATGTTCAAATTGCCCCATCTTCAACCAGTGGGAGTTGGGTCTTTTGACATGACCCCACTAGTAGTTTGATAGTTTACTTGGTTATGGCTGCAGTCTGGTCAGCAATGGAAGATGCTTGGGCACCAACTCATCCTGAAAATTGGTAAGGGGAAAAATAAGCATTTATTTTGCTTTTTCCTTGTGAACCAAGTTTCAGGGCCACCAAAAGCTCCTCAGATTAAAAGGTTTTTGTTTTGTTTTGTTTTTAAGAAATCAGTAAATATGGAAAGAATGGTAGGATTAGAAAAATCATTTTCTAGTTCCCTAATGGGATAATGGGTCCAGAAAATGATCTTCAGTGGATATTAAAACTATTGGGTGAAATATTTTATAGTGAGAACTTTCAAGCTGACCACCTCTGAGCCCTTTGATCAATTTTAACCTCTTTAAAAGTGGGACTATCAGACAATATCCACATCCTGATAAAATGCAATACAAAATACACACCACTGCCTACAAAGCCTTATTGCCAAAACAGTGAACTGAAGGAAGCAAACCTTTGAGTCAAACTCTTTAAAAATGAGAATTTGGGGAATAGATGAACAAAGTAAATGGCACCACAAGGAAGTAGCCAAGCAGATACAGAATGCGTAAAATTCTAAGAAACAAATGACCCTGATTTCTTCAACTAATGAGTGGCATGAAAAAGAAAAGGGGAAGGGCAACAATTAATAGATTAAAAGAGACTTAAGAGACCTATCAACTAAATTTAGTACATGGGCATTGCTTGGACCTAGTTTGAACAAAATGTAAAAAGACATTTTGGAGACAGTGGGGAAAATGTGGACATGCACTGAGTATTACCTGATATTTAGAAATATGTTGTTAGGGATGATAATATCAATGTGGTTATTAAAAGATAAAAGGTTCTATGTGTTAGAGATACATACTTACATACTTAAGAAATGGTAAGATACCAAATCTGCTTTATATACTCTAGCAAAGGAAAAAGAATTGGCAAAGAGAGCTGGGAAGTAGGTTAGCAAAATGTTGATAATTACTGACATGGAGTGGTTTGCTTTGGGGAGTTTATTGTTCTAATATTTCTACTTTTTTATGTGTTTGAAAGTTTCAGTAATAAAATGTTTAATATCAAAACTGAAATTTATAGACTACTTAGAAATGATTGTTGAGATGTGTGCATCTAAACATGTCAGATGTCACCAAAGTTCTGTTCAGTGAAAAATTCATCCCCTTTAATGCATTATAAGGAAGTTTTATTTGTGGACCCAGTCTTCATCATCTTCACCTTATCCATAGCAGTCAACACAGGGCCTGTCACCTAAATAAATGTGTCAAGGGAATGAATACTTAATCAAGAAACCAGAAACAGAACAGAATAAAACCTACAAAAGAGAAGCAAAGCATAACTAAAAATAGAAATTAAGGACTAGACAGTAGATTTAATCCAGTACTAATGATAAGATTTTGGAAGATCCAATCAAGAAAAAGAAAATGAAAGATAATGCCTTTGGAATATTGACCGTGATAAAGGTGACATAGCTACAGATTATCCAGAAAATTTTTTTAATTACAACACAATACTATATATATGTGCTATATTTATTCTAATACCTAAAATATAGGTACTTTTTTTTTCTGTAGGAAGGTTATGAAAATTGACTCAAATAGACCAAGAAGCAAATGTGTATGTATATATGAACTCCCTGCTTAAGAAAGAAAAAGTCTGATAGTTGTGCAGGTAAAAGCTTTAAGAAATAGATAATCCTTCACAAAATTCTCCAATTAATTCTGCACAGCCAAAATAATCCTGATACAAACCTGAATGAAGATGGCTCCTAAAAAGCAAAACCTAGACCAGCTTCATTTATGAATATTCTATTCATCTTAATTCTATTTAGAATTAATTACAAAATCAGTCTTCACTAATAGATCCATGTATTTACCTTTCCCAAGTTTCAGATATCTCCAGGAGAGCCAGAGTGTAAGACCTTAACCCAGCGTTCTCCACAAACTTGTTTTGGGATATTCTAGTCCTTGATGATATTTGGGAAAAGATTTCTTAGGAAAATGTGTAAATGCAGCAGAGCATTTGCTTGTGGGGAAATCCAAGTACACATCATCAGCTTGTCAAAAGATACAGTAAAGAGATTTTTATTTTACACAGTGTATCTCAAACTTACTTCATTGTGGAACTCTCATTCCCAGTATCTCCTACCATCTTTAGAATGTGAGCCACTTTGATAGATGCTTCCATTGCCACAATGAATGTCTTTAAGACCATCATTTGAGACATTACGGTGAGTGAGTGTGTTGGCAGGGGGTGAGGAAAGGGCACTTTTCTTTGTAACTCACGTCATATTCTGAAAGCTGCCTGCTTGAATCTTGAGGGCTAGTGCTTTTCTATAGAATGTAAAAGATTCTAGCTTGGTCCTTGATATGTATATATTAAACATGCTTAAATATTCTGTTAAGTAGTGATTAGGACATAAACGATTTTTCATTGTAATAAAAATGCTATATTAAATATCATTTCGTGTATTTTCTGATTTCTTTGAAGAGTGAAGAATCTAAGGTGCATATCTAGAGGGGAAATTGTTCTCTGTAGGTTGTACAGACTCTCCACTTTACATGTTGCCAGATGGTTGCTCCATCACTGCACTAATTTTGCATTTCTCTAATCACTGAAACAAGCATCTGGATTTTCCTACTTTTATTATTGGTTTCAGTACTTCCCTGATTACAAGTGACTTGAGCATCTTTTTCATGTGTGTTTATTGGTCAGTCATGTTTCTCTTAACAGTGCTTTTTTTAATTCATGCATTTTCTCTATTTCTTTGGGGTTATCTCATTGATTTTTCATGATATGTAAAATATTCCAGATACTACACATTCATAAATATTGGTATTTTTTCTCAAGGTGACTTGTGTTATGACTGTGTTATGGCATTTACTGTTTTGCTCACATTTTAAATTTAGATATAGTTTCATTCTCAACCTTACCAGATAATCTTACTCTTTTTATTTCTAGTCTTATATTTTTCTGCCATGTGTTCATGGCATTTGCAAGTAGAAAAGATTTCTCTCAATATTTATATTTCTCATAGCAGTAGCTGGTATTTTCAGAATAATGTTGAGTATTAGTGGGGATACATTTCTCTCATATTTTTTCCAATTTAATGGAAATCATGTATCTGTTTAAACATTTTGTGTAATGCCTTTTGATTATATAACTATTTTCATTCAGTCCCTATTTTACTTGATGCCTGCTAGATTTTGTCAGAAGCCATCTTGTCATCCATTGGTGTGAACATGTTTTTCTCCTTTAATTTGCTGATGTGATGAATTATACAAATCTCTTTGACAATTTCAGGGGTTCCTATGACCACTCTTAGGTTCAGGAATTCAGTAGAACAACTTGCAGAACTCAGGAAAATACTGCACCTATGATTAGTTTTACTATGGTGAAAAGATACAAATTAGAATCAGCTAAAGGAAGAGATGCATGGGGCAAACCATGGGAGGGATCCAAATGTGGAGCTTCCAGTCATCCTTTCCCTGTGGAGTCAGGGATGGCATTACCTCTTCCTGGTTATGACATGGGATAATTCCCACAGGAAAGCTTGCCTGAGCCTTTGGTTGCCAGAGTTGTTCCTGGGGCTCAATTACATTCTTCCCATGAGGCTGATCTCTAGTCTCCAGCTCCTTCTGAAGGTTCAAACTCTTACCTTTAGTCTCCAGTTCCTCCAGAGGTCACAACTGATAGTGTGTCCTGAAGCCCCCATCATAACTCACAGCCTAGTCTGGTGGCCAAAGCTCCCAAGCAAACAAAGATATTTCTATCAGGCAGGACATTCCAGGGTCCCAGAGATCATCTACAAGTCTAAAAATATGCCTTTGCTTGTAAGTAAACTGCTATATGTTCATGCTCAAATGCTTTTGTTGAGAGGGTACTTGATGTCGTCACCTTGGGCTGACACCAAGAATCTGTGTAACGTGGGCTTGATAAAAACAGAGCCACAAGTCAAAGGGAATTTTGTTTTGCCTATATTCCTTTTTACCAATATACAAGAAAAATGATGTCTTAGTTCTTAGTTCTCCTTGGAAAAGGAGATGAGTAAAAATATCCTGTTACACCAAAGGATAGAAGGAAACATGTCATTAATTTTTCTTGTACATAGGTAATATATGCTTAATTGGTTCTATTATTATATTTCCATTCTCCTTTTTAAATGTCTGACATCTTTGTGTCTTTTTTTTTCTTTTTATTTATTTGGCGGGGAGGGGCAAAGGGAAAGGGAGGACTTCAAGCAGACTCCACACTGATCATGGAGCCCAGTGTGGGGCTCAATCTCATGACCCGGAGATCATGAGCTGAAACCAAGAGTCAGACGCTTAACTGACTGAGCCACCCAGGCACCCCTGACATCTTTGTGTCTTAATGTACAATAATGGGGCACCTGTCAGGCTCCCTGCTCAGTCTCCCTCTGTCTGCTGCTCCCCCTGCTTGTGCTCTCTCTCTCTCTCAAATAAATAAAATCTTAAAAAAAAAAAAAATCCTTTAAAAAAAAATGAGGCATGTGGCTAGCTCAGTCAGTGGAGCATGCAACTCTTGATCTCTGGGTTGTGAGTTCCAGCCCCACACTGGGTGTAGCAAATACTTAAAAATATATATACAGTAATATGGACTACAAAATTTGTTTCAAAATAGAGTTAAATTGTTGAATCAGAGAACAGAAACAGTATAAAAACTTTTATTTTCTTATTTTTATTTAATCCTACTAATAATTATTACTAATTGCTACTGTTAATTAGTCCTATAGTTTTGTTTAAATGATAGTGTGGATGTGACAAAAGTAAATAAGACAGTAATATTTAATTTCAAATAAATCCTTTTCATATTAATACATGTGTATTATTATTATATATCATATTGTTATGGGAAGCTTTTTGTTTCATATGGCTGAGCCCCAGCTTGCCTCTCTAAAAAGTTGATCATTCTATTATCCGGCGCCCAGTTCAGATTTAAGCCACAGTCCCAGATTTTGGCTCATCCATGAGCACATGCACACACGCACAATTTAAGCTAGACTTCCTATTTGCTATGCTACAAACGACATATCCCAGGGTATTTTGGTGGTTATCTTCTTACCCTATATTTCATTTCAGTGGGAGGAGCAAGAGATTTTGATAAAGACATATTTGAAAGGAAAACCAATAATCTGGAAGTGTCTATTCATTAAATAATTCTATATTCAGGTTTCATTTTAATTGATTCCCATCAATTCCCTAAGTTTTTGTGTGGCTCTTGATTGAAGCAAGTCTTAAGGTCAATCTCAACTATGGGAAAGATGTCCCTCGTCTCTAAAAACCTGGTCTTATAGGTCGTATTTTTTAAAACAATAGGTTCTTCTACCTTTCCATTATTCAGGTGTATCATCCTTCAGACTTCTACCTCTTCAGTAACCCAATATTACTCATGATTTCTCTGCTGTAACCAATACATTCGGAATCTCAGCCTCTGGGCCCTATTTGCTTTTTTGAGATAAGTACTGACATGCAACAAAAACCTTCAGTCTTACTTATTAGATATTTCAAAAAGAATATACAAGAGTGGCTAATATGCACACAAAAGGATGCTCAACATCATTAAAGTTATCATGGAAATGCCAGTTAAAACCACGAGGGGATTGCCTGGGTGGCTTAGTTGGTTAAGCATCCAACTCTTGGTTTCAGCTCAGGTCACTATTTCATGGGCCGTGAGATCGAGCCCCATGTCAGGCTCTGTGCTCAGTGGGGAGTTTGCTTGAAGATTCTCTCCCTTCACCCCTCCCCTCACTCATGCACACATGCACTAGTTCTCTCTCAAATAAATCTTTAAAAAATAAAAAGCCACAATGAGGGGCACCTGGCTCAGTCAGTACAGCATATGACTCTTGATCTCAGGTCATGAGTTCAAGCTCCATGTTGGGCATGTAACCTATTAAAACAACAACAACCCACAATGAGACACTGCAACTCAAGCAATAGAATAGCTAAAATTAGAAAGATTGACCATGCAGGCTGGGGGGGGGGGGGGGAGGGAAAAAAAGATTGACAATACAAAGTGTTGGTGAGAATACTCCAATACTGTTTGTGGGAATGTAAAATGAAATGACCTCTGTTGAAGACAGTTTAGCAGTTTCTAATAGGGTAAAATATAAACATAAGAACTGAGGAATTCCACTCCTGGGAATATACCCACAAGAAAACCATATGCCCTAAGCATTCTAAGTGAAAGAGCCATACACAAATGAATACTGTATGATTCCTTTTTGTGAAATTCCAGAAAATGCAAACTAATCTACAATGACAGAAAGCAGGTCATTGGTTATCTGGGACCAGGTGTGGTGGGAGAGGTTAACTATAAAGGGCCATAAGGAACTTTCTCGAGCAATGGAAATGTTCTGCATCGTACTTGTCATGGTAGTTACATAGGTATCACCTTTCAAAATTCAACTGTACACTAAGTGTAATTTATTGTATATAAATTAAATCAATAAAGTGGATAGAATGACATTAAGCTGTACACTTAAGATTTATGCTCTTTGGGCACCTGCGTGGCTCAGTTGGTTAAGCGTCCATCTCTTGGTTTTGGTTCAGGTCATGATCTCAAGGTTGTGAGATGGAGCCCCACGTGGGGCTCTGTGCCCGGCATGGAGTCCGCTTGCGTTTCTCTCTCCCTGCTCATGCACATGCTCTCTTTCTCTTTCGCTCAAATAAAATCTTTTCTAAAAAAGATTTATGCTCTTTATACAGTTGAGAAAGAGAGAAGCTGCCGCTGACATGTAAGAGCTAGCCTGGTACTGTGAACGAGATCTTGCTGTGAATTCACATAACATCAACAGCAGAAAGGCAACCTTGGGATCCTAGTGGATCAAGACAAAAACAAGATCACCCTGTAATCATATCTAAACACAGATAAACATGAACATTATTCAAGCCACAAAATGCTCAACACTCCTGGATAATTTGAAGGCTACTTCTTTACCAATTACAATCTTAGCCTTCCTTTAGTCTTCTTTCCTTATGGATAAGATTAAGATATGCAGTTATAGAATTGCCCTGATTCCTGACATCCAATCCAGAACAAAGCCTCACTTCCTTAAACCTTCTCTAAATCAATAAACACAAACCCAATGTTGTGTGTTCCCCTTTGCTGCAATGAGCAGTAAACCCAACTTGTTTGACCACAAGGAATGTTCCTGGTGGTATTTGGTTGTAAGACAATGACACGTTTTACTATACAAAACCTCAATAAAAATGTTAGCATGAAAATAAGCAGGGTATTGTTTAGGGTTCATATCTTGGGGGAAAAAAGTTTTGAACTGACTGACCATAAGCTAATTTGGATTTAACACCAAGGAAGTTGTTCATTCACTTAAAGCCTTAAGATCACCTGTGATAATGTCCTTTCGTTCAATCAGTGAAAACAGGGAACTAATTACTTTCCATTTTTGCTGTAAGTCATTAACAGATTGTTTCAGGCTGAACAGTCAGTCCTTTATTCTCTTTAAAAATACACCAATTCCCTTAATATAACATTTCTTCATTCCTGAGTTCTAAAAGAACTCTAAAGATCCCCCACCCCCCTGAAAGGCACCAGACTCTGTCAGAGTACAGTTGTGGCTTACAAAAGAAAGCAAAACCGGTTGTACTAAATAGGTAAATTAGCACAGGTGGTTTTTTTTTTTTTTGCATTCATAGAAGGGATTAATGAGTCATCTCAGGAATCTCCCTAGTTCAATAAACAATGTATTACACAAATGTCAACTATACTTCAATTTTAAAAGAATATATTAAACATTTATAATAGTCACAAACTGGAAACAAAAGAGGTAAATGGGTAAATAACTGGGAGGTGAAAATCAATGTAATTATAATATCCACCCAATTTTCTATGTTGTCACTTAAAATTTTAATATGGCCTGTCAATTATTTTTCTTATAGTTTCACTTTTTTAAAAGATTTTAAGTAACCTCTACACCCAATGTGGGGCGCGAATTTACAACCGCAAGGTCAAGAATTGCATGCTCTGCCCCTTTTAGTTTCACTTTGGTTCCATTTCATCCATTAGCTGACGACTTCCATTTGGAGTAGGGCATTATCTTGAATTTTTCCTGGATCCTTTTCATATAACTGAATGAAAGACAAGGAATGGGATTTGGGGGTGGGACTAAGGAATAAACTGCAATGTAATCAATACATCTCTTTGGAAAGGGCTGAACTGCCCTGTGATTAAAAGAGTAAAGTCCTGGGTCATTACATTTGTGTGAGTGGTAGATGGGGAGAGAAAGCCCTTTTGCCTTAGTACATGTGTTTTAATATGTTAAATAAGAACCAATATAAAATGACCCAACTTACCTTTATACTAAAAAAAAATTACATTTTTTCTCTTACCTAACAGTTTTTCATTCCTTCATTCCCAACCACAGAATAGTATGTCCTTTAAGAGTATAAAACTGGGGCGCCTCGGTGGCTCAGGTCCTGATGTCCTGGGATCGAGCCCTGCATTGGGCTCTGGGCTCAGCAGAGAGCCTGCTTCTCCCTCTCCCACTCCCCCTGCTTGTGTTCCCTCTCTCACAATCTGTCAAATAAATAAATAAAATCTTTAAAAAAAAACTTATTTGAAGTATGTATCATTTTCTAAAGTGTGAGCCTAACGTGGAATCCACTGGATGGTGATTATTCCAAATGTGTCTGCAGCCCATGAGGTAGGATTAAGTGGGTAACTGCAGGGACTGAACAGCAGTTGAGTAAGTATGTTGTAATAGTTTCTCATTTACTACTTTCCGTGGGAAAGCGTTATTTTAGGGTCTCATTTTCAATGTGCAAACACTACCTTTACCCATTACATTAAAAAAAAATTGGACAGGTCATGAACCATTTTATCCTGGACAAAAAGACCCGAAAAACCAACCACCCTATTTTCTTCAATAGGCTGTTAGATTTTACTTGCTATTTCAATTGGAATATTCATAAACCGTAAGTACGGTGGATTATTTTTATAGCTGATTTGATGTCCTTTACCAAATTTCTGGAGACTTAGATTTTATGTTAGATATTCTGATACTAGAGGAATCATGTATACCTTTTTTTTTTAAGACTTTATTTATTTATTTGAGAGAGAGAATGAGATAGAGAGCATGAGACGAGGGAGGGTCAGAGGGAGAAGCAGACTCCCCGCCGAGCAGGGAGCCCGATGTGGGACTCGATCCCGGGACTCCAGGATCATGACCTGAGCTGAAGGCAGTCACTTAACCAACTGAGCCACCCAGGCGACCCCATGTATACCTCTTTAATTAGCTATTTTTATTGGTTCTTACTTTATTCAGGAAAACACTGAGGATTTCAGCCATGCTTTAAAGAGCTGAATATAAACACACACAGTACAATGCTGAATGTCAAAACACAACAAAAAAAACCATTTCCCATGTCTTACTAAATCGAAGTAGAATACATGTATACACGTCTAAAAAGTATTTAAGAAAATAATGCTTTTCCACAATTTCAGATATAGTATAAAGAGCTGAATATAAACATTTCCTCGTCTTACTAAATTAAAGATGAATAAATATGTATATATACATACAAAAATATTTTTTCCCAGGACTCAGGTCTATCATAAAAAATTGAGTATAACCTTTAAAAAACAGATATGCATGAAGTTTCTTATTTTACTCAAAATCCAGGGACAGGGCAGCTCTGCATCATTTCACCAGTTCAACAGTGTCAAGGATGCAGGTAATTCCAATCTGTCCCCTGTGCCAATCTCAGCCTCTCAGGTATCAGACATATAGACATGCATCCTGTAACATAAGGCTACTTCCTCCTATTGTTAGGAAAGAAAATTTAACCTAAAGCCTACTTGCAGACTTTTGCTCAGATCTTGTATGGCCAGGACTGTCACATATATGCCCAGATGCAAAGCAAACTAGGTGCAAGACCTAGACTTTAGATGGGCAGCAGGCAGTCCTGGCAAAGGGAGAATGGCTAACACCAATGGATAGGCAACCAACAGTGTCTGGGGCAACAATATTGCCTTCTTTCTTTAAAACTCCTTTTTTGTAGTTACATTTCCTTTCATTCATGATGGCTGAGGGTTTTTTTCCCCCCATTTCAAAAAGTTTTCAAGGTTTTTTGTTGTTTTGTTTTGGGCTTTGCTCTTAATTAGAGCTTTTCTACACACTAGAGTCAAATGCTTATTCATTTACTCTCTCATTTCTCAGATTTCAACAAGTGTTTACAGGGAACCTATTAGAACAGGCAGTGCACCAAGTACATTGAACTGACAATGAATTGTGGCCATTAACTGTCTGCATTTTCTACACATATTAAAAGAAGTTAATTTTCCTAAGTATAGCTCTGTTGCATCCTACAACTTTCAACATGGAGGTTTTTTTTTGTCATTCACTCCGAATTGTAACTTGCCTTGATTTCCTTTCCCCTAGTGAGGCAAGAGGGCAAGGTGAATGAACACTTCAGTTTTCAATTTTTTTCCAGAAGGAATTACCTGACATTCAATAAAGAGATGATTTAAGATGTTCTGATAGTCATGGTACACATAAGGCCTTCCTCTCATATGATGTCTATCCACAAATATGAAAATAAATCAGCTCTTATTTAACTCACTTTCAATACGAGCCATACAGTATTCTATGGGATATAATGTAATTATTTAACTTCATAATGCTAACAAGATGGTACTAATTAATATTACTAATTTATAAGTGAGAAAGTTTAGACCTAGTTAAGTAATTTGCCCTATAAGCCAAGTAAGGACTGAGCATTGGTTAAATCCTTTCCCAATCTGCCTCAGTTCAGGTTAATTTTAGAAGATGAGCTTGCAAATATTAAGATTTGAACGGGAAGAATTTGCTGCATTTTTAACATTACTGTATGTAGCCTTCCTCAAGTATGAATTATGAGACAAGTAATTTGTTAGCTAAAGCAAATTGGTCTCCTATATTTATGACATTTATATTATGAATCCTCTGATTTCCCACAGGGCAAATGACCCTGATGTTGAGAACCATTTGTATGACTGTCTCTGACACATTAACTGCCTTCCAAAGCCTTCCCACTTTCCTTACATTCATGGGATTTTTTCACTTTTATTTCAACTGAACCCTGATGTCTAATAAATTTTGAAACATAAATAGAACCCTCTCAATCTCTAACATTTATAAAGTATCTCAGCATTAACACGTCAAATAAATTCTGGCCCTCAAATAAAGGCCCTGTATCCACACTGTGAGCTCTGATATTGTTATCTTCAAAGGCTTTCCCACATTCCTTAAAATCAGAGGGTTTTGTTTGTTTTACTAGTATGACTTTGCAGATGTCAGTAAAATTTTGAGCCTTCCCATGACTTCATTCACTCCTCTTTCCTGTATGAATTCTTTGATGTTTACTAAGGTGTGAGCCACGAATAAAGGCCTTCCCACATTGCTTACATTTGTAAGGTTTCTCACCAGTATGAATTTTCAGGTGTCGATTAAGTTCTGAGCCACGACCAAAGGCCTTCTCGCATTCCTTACACTTATAGGGCTTTTCACCACTATGACTTCTCTCGTGATGAGTAAGTTCTGACTTTCGAATAAAAGCCTTTCCACATTCCTTACATTTATGGGGTCTCTCACCAGTGTGAACTTTTTGATGTCGAATAAGTTCTGTGCTACAAGTAAAGGCCATTTTACATTCCTTACATTTATAGGGTTTCTCTCCAGTGTGAGCTCTCTGATGTCGAGTAAGTTCCGAGCCACGACGAAAGGCCTTTCCACATTCCTTACATTTATATGGTTTCTCACCAGTATGAACACTCTGATGTCTAATAAGATGTGAATCAGAGATAAACGCTTTCCCACATTCCTTACATTTATGAGGTTTCTCACCAGTATGAATTCTTTGATGTAGACTCAGTTGTGAGGCACAACTATATACCTTTCCACATTCCTTACATTCATAGCGTCTTTCACCAGTATGAATTATCTGATGAAGACTAAGCTGTGTGTCGTAACGGAATGCTTTCCCACACTCCTTACATTTATGGGGTTTCTCACCAGTATGGATTCTCTGATGTCGAAGAAGATGTGAGGGACGGGTAAAGGCTTTCCCACATTCCTTACATTCATAGTATTTCTCATCAGTATGAATTCTCTGATGTAAATTAAGTTGTGAGGTAGATGGAAAGGCCTTCCCACACTCCTTACATTTATAGGGTTTCTCACCAATGTGGATCTTTTGGTGTTTACGGAGTTGTGAGTTAGAATGAAAGGCTTTCCCACATTCCTTACATTTATGAGGTTTCTCACTAGTGTTAATGCTCTGAGGTTTAGTAGTTTCAGAGCCACGGATAGAGGCACATTTCTTATTTTCTTTACTTTTTTTGCTTTCATGAATTCTCTGATGCTTAATCAAGTATGACCTACTATTAAAGGCTTTCCCACATTCTCCACATTTAGAGTCTTTTTCCTTATTATGACTTCTCTCATGTTCAATATGGAGTGATTGGCACCTGAAAGCTTCCTTACATCCCTTGCATTCGTAGGTTTTCGCTCTGGTATGAACTATGCACTGAATGGAAGTGGACCTTTCTTCAGAGGTTATTATGGCTTGTCTGAAATGCCCCTCCTGTTGTCTCTCCAAGTGGCATTTGATTTCTCTGTTATTTCTGACCCTAGTGCACTCAAGGTCAGAGCTCGTAAGTCTTTTTATCTCCAGGTGCAATGATTTAATTTTGTAACTGTGCTCCTTTGGAAATAAATTCTTGGTTACTCTTCTGGACTCCCAATCTGTAAGATAACAAAAAAGAAAACAGAAAGTATTTTCATGTGGCAGGAGAAAGGAAAGTTCTAAGGTAGAAATGACAAACTAAAAATAGTGAATAATTTAATAGCTCTTAACATAGCACGGAAATTTGGGGAAAAAAAAAAAAAAAAGCCCGGGGTCAGGGGTGGGGGGAGGAGATGAGAATAGAGAAAATGAGGGGAACTTGTGAAGGAAGTAGTTCTTCACCTCTGGTGAAAATCAGAATCAGCTGAGGAATGGTACAAATACGATGTCCAGGAACCACCTAAGACCAACTAAGTGAGAATCTAAGAGTAAGACATTACATCTAATAGCAAGTCCTCTCATCTCTAGCTTCAAAATATATGAGATCTTGACTACTTCTGTCTACCAGTATCTCTACCACTTTGCCCAAAGCCATCTCTCACCAAGGTTAACACACTTTCTTAACAGGTCTCCCTGCTTTCCCTGTTGCCCTCCTAATATCCCATACCTAACACAGTAGCCAGAGTGTTCTTGTTAAGTAAGTGAGATCAGGCCTTTCTTCTGCCTCAAAGTCTCCACTGGATTTCCCTCTTGCGCAGAGTAAAAGTCCAAGTCCTTACGCGGTCTACAAAACCCTCCCTGACCTGTCTCATGCTACCCTCTTTCTGACCTCATTGCCGATCTCCTCTCTTCAGCTGACTCTGCTCCAGCTCCCTGACCAACTGGATGTTATTCAAACTTGTGAAGCACATTCCTCCTTCAGAATCTCTGCCTGCAAATATCTTCCCTAAGAATATGGCTTGTTCGAGTACTTCATCCTGACCGCTACTCAAACATGAGACCACTCTTTACAAAACAGGCCTCTCTTACTCTACTTACTGTATTTTTTTGCAGTGCACTTATCATCACATATCATTTTATCTATTTCCCCAACATTATTATGAGAACTTTCAAGATACAGAAAAATTAAAAGAATTGAGACAGTGAACTCCCATATTCCCACTACCTAGATTCTATAAAAACATTTGGCTCTCCTTGCCTTATCACCTTTCTCTCTCTCCATCCATCCATCTTGCAGACATCAGTATACTTCACCTCTAAACTCCACAGATATTATACTTTAACTTGTTTACTTCTGTATTGTCTGTCTGCCCTTCAGTGTATCTGTACAGAGTAAATACTATTTGATGAATGAATGGCTATTGGCATTTTTATTCATCTCTCTCAGTGATTCAGAGGCAACTCAAGGTGTGGGAGTCACTGTTTAAACACAGTACATCCCATCTGTGCTTATAATAAAATACAACATTCCTTACTAGACCTGCAAAACTCTGCACTGTTTGGACCCTGCTTCCCTAATTCACCTTCATTTTAAGATGCTCTCACCTTCACTCACTAGGTACCTCTCTACTGGCCTCCAGTGGACTCCTAGATCAAGTCAATTACGATCTCATCTTAGACTCTTTTAGGAAATGCTTTGTTTGCCATGAATGCTCTGCTCCAGAATCGCTGCATGCCCAGTTTCTTTCATTGTAAGTATCTTAATTTTCTGTCAAGTACGCTGTTTTTTTGCCTTCATAATCTTTTTCTTAATTCTGGAATTACACATTTGTTCATCAGTTTATCTACTGGTATAATTTCTCCCAAAGTGGCCCAGAACTAGCATAATACTTATTTCACTCACCATGATATAACCAATTCCCAGCACATAGTTCAATTAACAAGCCAGCACCACTAGGGTGTCTCTGTACATGTGTTATACCAGTCCCCTGGAAGACTGATAGCTTTACACAACAACCATGAGAATCTTTTATGTAATTCTGAAAAAATTCTAATGGAAACTAAGAATACCAAGGCAACCATTTATGAGAGGTTGTATGGTGTTGTGACAACACAGAGCCACACTGCTTGGGTGTGAATCCTAGTCCCATGACTTGCTAGTTGTATGACACTGGACAGTTACTTAACTACTCAGAAATTAAGAAGGCTGAGATAAAAGGAGATGCTCCGTGTAAGCTGTCAGAGCTTGTGCAGGCACCTGCTGTTTAGGACAGTCCCTTTGTTCTTGCTAAGGTCCAGGGTGGTTGGACCAGTCAAAAGCAAGTTGCAGAAAAGACAAACAGTTGGGAAATCTAGAGAGATGAATAAACCTAGAACAATTGGTAAGAAGAAAAGATTCTTCTGTGATTAATGTATGATCTATATCTGCAATCTAATGAAAATGCAACACTACACAGTTGTCCTTCAGAGTAGGGTGCTAAAAGCAAGGTCTGTATGATGACTGGTAACATGATGTTGGCATTTTATGCTGTATGGGAAGTTCCAGATGTCAGATGTCAGAAGATGCTGTTATTTTAAATACTTTGGGGAAAATAAAAACTATCTGTTAGAGAAGGAAAACTGTAAAAAGCATGGATTCAAATAATAAATTTGGACCTTAAAGGAATGCTCGGATCAAAAAGTAACATCTATCAAGGATGCTCCCATTGCTCCTCTCCTGCACAATCACTCCTCAGAACTACAGAATCATTCCCCTAAATTGATCTTCAGTCTCTCTGATGACCGTATTCCGTGGTCTCATTCTAGCACAAGGCCAAATCACCTGGACTTCCCAAACAGGCTCCTAGCAAGTTTCACCATTTTCACTCAGGAATCTGATTCAATCTCTACAGGAAGCCAGAGAGAGGTCTTAGAAATCCAATCCACTCATGTTCCTATCTTGTTTAAAACTTTCAGTGGCTTTTTTAAGAAAAAAAATCCAAACTCCTAGACTTGGTGAGAAGGCCCTGCATGATGTGGACCTCCATTCAGGTCTTCTAGGACACCCACTCATGACTTTCTCTCCTTGGGGCCTTAAATGAGTAAGTTCCTCCACCTTCTACAGCATTCCAACCATATTGCCTAGATCCTCCTACCTCTCCTTCCAGCTTCACATCATTTGTCATGATCTGAAAAGTCTTACCAGTCTGGTAATATTGACCCTAATATTCTCTCACAGCTGTCCCTTACCTATAACCATCTCCCCTAAAAAGACCCTCATTTCTCTGGCCATTGTACAGGCCAGGTTTCTCAAAAAGAAAACTTGCAGGGTTATCAGTGATTAGGGATTTAAATCAGCCCTTAAGTCAGCATACTTCCTAACCCTAGCTACTTCCTAGGTTATTCATTGTTACCTTTTATTTCCTTCCAGTGTTTTGTAGCATCCTTTTTATACAACCAAAACAGCACTGACTCTGAAAGTTCTGTATCTGGCTTTATTCAACTAAGCATTATAGCATGTTTCAAAAATATTTTATAAAAAATATCTAAAATACTGAAGGTTCTGTATCCCAATTGTGGTAGTAGTTATATAAATCTACAAATGCTGTAAAATTTCGTAGTAATATACACCAAAAAATAAAAAAATAAAAAAATAAAAAAAATAAATGAGTGTATATGAAAATCGGTGAAATCTGAATAAGGTCTACTTATAGTTTCATTACTACTATTGTGCCAATCTCCCGGTTTTGACAGTGTACTAGGATTAGGTAAGATGTTATCATTAGGGAAAGCTGAGAGAAGGGTACAAGGGAACTCTCTGTATTATTTTTGTAACTCCTCTGAATCTTAAATTATTTCAAAATAAAAAGCTAAAAAGAAATGGTAACAGTTATAAGCATGTATATACCTAATAAGAGAGCCCCAAAGTACATGAAGCAAAAACAGAATTGCAGAAAAAACAGACGATTCAACAAATTGAAGACTTTAATGCTCTACTTTCAATAATGGATAGAGAAGATCAACAAGGAAACAGAAAACATGCTCTTAAATAACTGATGGGTCAAGGAAGAAATCACAAGAGAAATTAGAAAATGCTTAGAAAAGGAAAACTTAATATACCAACACTTATGGGTTACAGTTAAAATAGATCCTAAAGGGAAATTTACAGCTTAAAATGCCTATATTAAACAAAAACAAAAACAAAACCCCCAAACCCAAGAAAGATCTCAAATCAGATTATGGAACTAGATAAAGAACAAAGTAAACCCAAAGATACCAGAATGAAGAAAATAATAAAGATTAGAGGGTAGATGAACAAAATAGAAAGAACAGGGAAATCAACATAATTCTAAGTTGGTTCTTTGAAAAGATCAACAAAACTGTCAAACCTTTAGCTAGACTGACCGAGAGAAAAAAAAGACAAATACTGGTATCAGGAATGAAAGAGAGAGATCACTACCTACCTTACAGAAATAAAAGTCTAGGGCTGGGGGGTAGAAGTGACTGCTTATGGGTATGGGGTTTCATTTTGGGGTGATGAAAAGGTTCTAAAATTAGATTGTTGTCACAGTTGCAAAACTCTGTGACTATATTAAAAACCACTGAACAGTATACTTTAAGTAAATTTTATTTTATTTTTTTTAAGTGAATTTTAGAATATGTGATTTCTATCTCAAAAGAGCTAGCTGCTTTAAAAAGTCAGGACAAAACTGGACACAAAGTACAGGGAAAATTGTCTCATGGGAAGGAGGAAGGCACTTCCTTCCTGAAATCAGAAGCAAATATGAGGAAAGGTAGCAAGAGTGGTAAGTGGAGTGAAAATTTGAGGCCTCATGCTGAAACATCCTTCCTTTTTTCTCCAGATCTCAGACCTTTTCAGCAAGCTTTCCTACCAATAGCTCAGATATGCTGCCTTCTCACTGGCCCCCTGGGTGACCACCTGCCATAGTGTTCCTCATAGTAGTTACCATCACTTACCTGGGCACCATTCTTTTGTTTCCTGACTCTTAACCATCCAGGGCTCCTTCCCCTGCTCCAATAAAGAGATTACATCTGGCTTAGAATAAGAAAGTCCTGCTCAAAAAACAAAAAGGACAAAGTTATGCTGTATGTGTATCAGAATTAAAATTAGCCCATGATTATCAAGAAAGAGTAAGCAGGTTAAGGGTCAGTGGAAGCGGTGAAGGTCAGAGGAACCAAAAAAAAAAAAAAAAAAAAAGTCCAAAGTCCAATGGAGCAGCCAATTCTAACTTTGTAAGGGACAGTCCCTTCTTTGGGAAGCAACAAGAATCATTAATTCAGCCAGGCATTTGAGGAGCAGTCATGAGAAATTCATAACAAAGAACATAAAATTCCAGAAGGCCAATTCTGAATTTTGGGGGGCACATAACTTACCAAGTGAGATCAGGTTGTTATAATTCTCCAACATTACATCTCGGTACAAATCCTTCTGAGCAGAGTGCAAGCATTCCCACTCCTTTTGAGAGAAGTAAATGGCCACATCTTTGAACGTGAAGCCCTGAAACCACAGATCAATATGCTATTTGTGAAATTGATAGGCAAAATCTTTACAATGGAATAAAAAAAAAGGAGAAAGCAATTTAGTAAGGTAACAATGTTGAGAAAACAGGTTGTGCTGGGCCCTTTAACACAGATGGTGCAGTGTGGAAACAAAAGTGACCAGAGCACATACCATTCTTTTTTTTTTTTAAGATTTTATTTTTTTATTTAAGAGAGAGAGAATGAGAGAGAGAGAGCACATCAGAGGGAGAAGCAGACTCCCCGCCGAGCAGGGAGCCCGATGCGGGACTCGATCCAGGGACTCCAGGATCATAACCTGAGCCGAAGGCAGTCGCTTAACCAACTGAGCCACCCAGGCGCCCAGCACATACCATTCTTGGTGCACACATCATGCTTAGGCATGCCTGCAACTACAGGAGTAACCTCTTGGGCTCTAAGCTCTTCCATTATCCCCAAAGTTCAGACAACTGCTGTTTCCCAATTAAATAAAACTATACATGCAAGCACATGGCACACTCTATGTTCACCATACAATGCCTGTAACTATCTCCTTCCCATTCTCCCAATAAAGAAAAACTTCTTAAAACTCTGAATCTTATAAAATTTCTATTTCTGAAAATAGGATTGGAATATAACTTGATTTCTATGATGATTTATAACATGATTTAATAATTTCTTAAAAATGCATGCCCATAAATATGCCAGAATACTAAAGCCCAATCACTTTTCCACGTGACCAAAAATTCTAAAATAGACATCATTTTTACTGGCTGTATGACAACCCATCTTCTATACTCAATTTTCTTATTTTGGGGTACTAGGCTGCACAAGTTCTCTAAAATTCTTTTGCAGTATGAGTCTTTTCTCAACAGTTTATACATCTGGCTATTATGTTCCTGTTCCTATAAATTGTCCCTCACTATACTCTCCTTGTTCCTGATCGGCCAGAACTGATGGGAGGAAGATCCAGACTCACACTGATGTGACCCAAGATGAACATACACAACAAAAGTGTGCGTCTCTCTAGGGGCGCCTGGGTGGCTCAGTCGTTAAGCACCTGCCTTCAGCTCAGGTCATGATCCCAGGGTCCTGGGATCGAGCCCCACATTGGGCTCCCTGCTTGGTGGGAGGCCTGCTTCTCTCTCTTCCACTTCCCCTGCTTATGTTCCTGTTCTCGCTATCTCTGTCAAATAAATAAATAAAATCTTAAAAAAAAAAAAAAGTGTGTGTCCCTCTCCCTTTCTCTCTCTCTCTCT
>NW_027397123.1:2882699-2952062 GCF_003265705.2 Callorhinus ursinus | reverse complement strand
AAAAAAAAAAAAAGTGTGTGTCCCTCTCCCTTTCTCTCTCTCTCTCTCTCTCTCTCTCTCTCTCACACACACACACACACACACACACACACAGTCTGTCTTTCTTGATTTGAGGGAGGGGAGCAAAACTTTGCCGGCTCTGAACCCCAGAGAATCCAACTGTATATAATGGATTTAGAGGAAACAACTTTCCCAACTCATCTGAGCCCAGATGGGCCTGTTCTGACCTGGCCCAGGCAGATCCTTGTTCTACAACCTGGAACACACTGAGCTCCTCAGTCATGGAGTCATCCCCAAAACATGGTGAAGCCCCCGGCCCAGGAGCACAGAATACTTGGGCAGGCCCAGCCCCGGACAACAGTTTCTGCAACAGAGGTCTCTAGCCTCTCTCTGGCCTAACAGACTTAGTGTATCAGGTACCTCCTTAGCTTTGTTCCCATATCCCAGAACCAGGGCCCTTAAAACCCCAAATGAAACCTCTTTCCACAAAGACCCTGTCCAGAACCACCACTACTGAGCCAGACAACCCACCAGGATCAGCAGGTCCTGAGTAGCCTTGGCAAAGCTCAACCATCTGGATGCAGGTTGCAATAGCTTTACAAGCCACAATTCTCACAATCTTCATGGCCAACACATTCTGGTTCCCAATCTACATCATAAGTTCTCTAAACCTGGCTTTCCTGCCTGACATTATTCCCTCTTACTGTTACCCCTAGCCTTATTGCTGATAGTCAGTGTTCATGCATCTCAAGTACAATTATTGCAAATTAAGCACTTTAAGTTTCTGGTGACTTATATGTATGAATCCTCAGGAGAAGCCCATGAATCCTAATTCGAAGGAAACTTTAGCTCAAATAAGTAAAGTCATTTACTCAAATTTGCAGTTAACAGTGGCATTGTTGGTTTGTTTTTTTTTTTTAAGATTTTATTTATTTATTTGACAGAGAGAGAGAGACAAAGCGAAAGAGGGAACACAAGCAGAGGGAGTGGGAGAGGGAGAAGCAGGCTTCCCATATGGAGCAGGGAGCCCAATGCGGGGCTCGATCCCAGGACCCTGGGATCATGACCTGAGCTGAAGGCAGACACTTAATGACTGAGCCACTCAGGCGCCCCTTGGGTTGTGAATCTAGATTTCTCCAACTCTGTAGCTGATAGTCTTCCACTTCTGGCTCTTTTTTTTTTTTTTAAGATTTTATTTATTTGACAGAGAAAGACACAGCAAGAGCAGGGAACACAAGCAGGGGGAGTGGGAGAGGGAGAAGCAGGCTTCCTGTGGAGCAGGAAGCCTGATGTGGGGCTCGATCCCAGAACCCTGGGATCATAACCTGAGCTGAAGGCAGAAGCTTAATGACTGAGCCATCAGGTGCCCCCCACTTCCGGCTCTTAACAGAGATGCAGCCGGGGATTTCTGATGATCCTTTGAAAAAGTCCTATACTGGGCTCTCCATTTAGAGGAGAAAATGCTTGGTCTGCTCGGTGTGTCACTACAGAACACAGCACTCTATGAGGAGAAATCAAAGGTAGAAGGGAAAGGGAGGAAAGAAGCAGTTCTGCAAACAAAATTCCTTTATCCAAAAATATCAAAATTCCCCATGACTCTGGCTCTGTGTGGGCACTTGGGGACATGATGATTTAGATCCAGCAACTGCCCTTAAAAAGCTCAGAATCAGGAAGGAAAAGCAGAAAAGTAGAGACAATCACAGGACATCAAACTCTGCGGGGGACTGGTTACCATGACCAAATCACCAGCTGAAAAATAATGTTCTGAATATTAAAAACATTTTGGGATGCAATGATGATCTGGAAAAGAAGAAAAGTAATCTTCAGAAGCTAAAACTGAGTCAAGCTGAGAACAAATAGGAGTGTCCTGAGCCACTGACATTTATTTTACCAGAGAACCTCTGCTGAGCCAAGATGACCATGAACTTTGACATTCAGAGAATGAGGGTAGAGGAGACCAAGCTGAGAGCTGGTCAAAATGGGAGTCTTAAGTGGTTATGCACTTCAAAGACCTGGGACATCTAAGACCATACCCACAAAATAAAGAAAAAGTAGAAGCAACACTCCCATTCTCGGGTGCTACAAGGAAAACGGCCTGACTTGAATCTTGGCAACTGGTGGAAGAAATACATTTTCCCCTGAGGAACTATAACCACAAGCCAGCCCTCCCACAGGTCTGTGGCTCACATGCACATTATATAGGTGAATCTAGAAAACTTTCCATCTATAAATCTACTTTAAGGTCGCCCTGGTTTGGCAGTGCTCTTGGCAGAAGCAAAACACTGACTTGGCCTAGAACAACCTTCAACCAGGCCTCAAGAATCCATAAGAGAATTCCAAGGAAAATGACCCAAATGTCAAAAATAATAAAACAGGGCACCTGGGTGGCTCAGTTGTTAAATGTCTGCCTTCGGCTCAGGTCATGATCCCAGGATCCTGGGATCGAGTCCCGCATTGGGCTCCCTGCTCGGCCAGGAGCCTGCTTCTCCCTCTCCCACTCCCCCTGCTTGTGTTCCTGCTCTTGCTATCTCTCTCTCTGTCAAATAAATAAAAAAATCTTAAAAAAAAAAAATAAAACAGCACAACACTGTGAATATACTAAACACCACTAAATTGTACACTATACAATGTATGTTGTATGACCTAACTGTATGTTATGTGAATTTCACCTAAACAAAAAACTAAATAAAAATAAAACATGCACAGAGGCATAATTCCAGGATCAGAGTGTCAGGAAAATCAATCATGCAATTGTTTCAAATTTCCATAATATTTTAAACTTTCCACAATAAAAATGTTAGGGGGAAAATGTCATACCTGCAAAGATTCATTTAGTACAAAGATAATGACAAAGAATATAAAACAGGTATACTACAAAAAGGAAGTAAGATGGTGAGAAACAAAACCATGACAGGTAGATTTTCTTTTTTAAAAGAATTTATTTATTTATTTGTTAGAAAGAGAGATAGCATGCACAAGCAGGGAAAATGGCAGACAGAGGGAGAAGCAGGCTCCCCTCTGATCAGGGAGCCTGACATGGGACTCGATCGACCCCAAGACCCTGGGATCACAACCTGAGCTGAAGGCAGATGCTTAACCCACTGAGCCACCTAGGTGCCCCAAATGACAGGTAGATTTAAAAGGAAAAAGTACTTCTAGAACAAAAAAACCCTAATATTTGAAAATAAGTCATACAGTGGCTCCAATAAATATTTCTGGAGAAAAATTACTGGACTACAGATATAAAAAGAGATTATGCAGAATGCTATCAAAAAGGACAACATGGGAAAGTATAAGAGAGGGCAAGAAGATAAAGTGAGGTTTAACAGATACCTAACCAAGAGTTCTGGAAGGAAGAAGAAGAACTGAGAAAAGGCAGTAACTGAAGACCAAATGGGGGTACCTGGCTGGCTCAGTCGGTAGAGCATGTGACTCGTGATCTTGGGGTCATGAGTTCAAGTCCCATGTTGGGCATAGAGCTTGCTTATAAAAAAAATAATAATAACAAATAAATAAAAAGACCTAATGGCTAAGAAATTTTCAAAACTAGCAAAAGAAAGCATTATTTAGAAGCCCAATGAGTCTCAAGGAAAATAAATAAAAAGAAACCCTAGACAATTATATCAAAACTGCAGAGCACTAAAAACAAAGAGAAAATGTTAGAAGCAACTTGAGATTAAAGACAGATTATCTACACAGAAACACCAGTCTGATTGGCAGATGGTTATTCAATAGCAACAATATAAACCAGAAGAGAGCAGAGATAGTCTGCTGGGAGAAAATTATCTTTCACAAATGGGGGCAAATCAAGACATTTTCAAAAAACCCAAAACCAAACCCCCAGACATTCATTAAAGTATGTACTTCCATCTGAAGGAAAGTGATCTCAAGGTAGAAGGTTTAAAATATAAGAAAAATGAACAAAGAAATTGGTAAATATGTGGATAACTAAGCTAACATCAAAATACATAAAATAAAAATCTTTTATGGGTTAAAAAAGGGTAGAATTAAAACATCTGACAACAATATAAGTTTAATCAGTTAGATTATCCTAGTTTCTTATACTGTTCAGCAAGAACATAAAGATGTTCTTTAGTTTAGGACACTGGTAAGTTAAAATACGTTAAAATTTCTAAGGTAACCACTAAATAAATGAAACTAATTTATAACTTTCAAACTCACAGAGGGGTGAAATGGTTGAATACAAAGCACAAACTAAGCCAATAATGATATATCAGCAATTTAAAAAAAAAGACTTTATTTTTAAGTAATTTATTTATATTTATTTTCAATTATATCAGCAATTTTTTAAAAAAGACTTCATTTTTAAGTAATTTCTACACCCAACATGGGGCTTGAACTTTGAACCTTGAGATCAAGAGTCACACACTCCACTGACTGAGCCAGCCAGGTGCCCCTATATCAACAATTAGTATTAATGGTCTCAATGATCTCATTAAAAGATAAAGGTCAGAAACCAAAGCCCAGATAATATGCTGTTTATAAGAAACACATCCAAAACATAAATATCCAGAAAGACTGGAGGTAAAAGATGAAAATATAACTTGTATACTTCCCTAATAAAAAATATATATAGGGGCACCTGGGTGGCTCAGTTGGTTAAGCGACTGCCTTCGGCTCAGGTCATGATCCTGGAGTCCCAGGATCGAGTCCCACATCAGGCTCCCTGCTCAGCAGGGAGTCTGCTTCCCCCTCTGACCCACCCCCCTCTCATGTGCTCTCTCTCTTTCTCGCTCTCTCAAATAAATAAATAAATAAAATCTTAAAAAACAACAAAAAAAACAACACAAAGTGTACATAAAAAAATATATATATATAGACACACACACACATAAATTAAATAAAGAACAAAATTATGACAAATCCTCTTTATGAGAGAACACATCACTTGAAATAATTGATAGACGCAACAGAAAATCAGTAAAAATAGAAATTATTTAAATTACAAACAAAATTAACAAGCTTGATTTAATGGTCACATATAAAATAATGCACCCAATTCAAATAACATTCTTCTCAACTGTATCTGGAGGATTCAGAAAACCTGATCACATTGGGTCTTAACACAAGACAATCATTTTGCATAAACTCATACTAATAAGAAGATGCACATTAACAGGATTGCCTGGGGGTGGGGTGGCAAATGGAATGGAAAAGTCTTGGATGACAGGTCATCCCTGGCAGGACTAAACGCATCTTTACTTACCGCTCTATTCCAATACTAGGATTGGTGCTCCAGTAAATATAGAATGTGCTTTATAGTAAATGTATAATGAACATAAAAGAGTTGAAGCTTTGTCCTGAAAGTAACAGGGATTCACTCAATAAAGGAAGTGATGTGACTGGACTATTTTATTGGCAAGGAGTAAAAGAGCCAGGGAGCCCAATTAGAGGACAATGCACTACCCACCCCTACACAAAGGTCTGATCTGGCCTGCGGACAGTGGAGTGAGGTCATAAGGCATGAGATCAACGAACAGGAAAGGGACAGAAGCAATGGGATTGAGACCAGGAGGTGAGAGTTGGGGGAACTCCAGGTTGCCAGTTTAACCACACATTCAGGTGAATTTCCATCACTGTCACATTCTCTAAACCTTGTATAATGACCACATTATATAGAGGAAGTTATGAAGAAGCCCATGGTCACATAGCAAAAGTAGGGTAAGACTCTACCATTTTTTTTTAACAGTGCATAGCTTTTCATTAAGACAAAGAACGGGGGCCGCTCAGGTGGCTCAGTAGGTTAAGCAGCTGCCTTCGGCTCAGGTCATGATCCCAGGGTCCTGGGATGGAGCCCCACATTGGGCTCCCTGCTCTGCGGGGAACTGCTTCTCCCTCTCCCTCTGCCTGCCTCTCCCCCTGCTTGTGCTCACCCTCTCTCTCTGTGAAATAAAATCTTAAAAAAAAGAGAGAAAGGGCAATCCACCTCTCTGAGGAGAGGAGGAAAGAGAGGGAGAAATGGACAATTGTCAAGGGTTTAGGGCAAGGGAAGCTGAAGTTTCTTCTTTATCAAAATGTGCTAAGAATGGATGGGGAGGGTGTAGTTTTTCCTCTGAGAATCTGAGGAAGGTTCTGGCCAGGATGGGAATGGGAAAACAGACTCAGTAAGTTCTCACAGAATTCAAAAGAAAAGTCAGAGAAAGAAAGAAACAGATTAATTCAAAATACAAAGAGTATTTTATTAGTCTTTCGAGAGAAAGGAACCCTTGAGAACTAACTGGCCAGAATTAATGAAGAGCCACACTCAGACACATCCAAGGAAAACACCCTGAACATACTACAAATATTATGCCATTCTTTAAAATTGACTACTCCAAAGTCACAGAAAAGAAAAATCTAAATAAACACCCCAAATCAGGAATTTTACAGCCAACACTTGCTGGTCATATCTCACACCAGATGCTTAAAGATTGAACCATTGGGCAAAAGACAAAGTACTTTAGGAAAATGTGAATGACTTTTTTTTTTTTAAGATTTTATTTATTTGTTTATTTATTTAGAGAGTGCGAACTGGGAGGGGGGCAGAGAGAAAGGGAGAGAGAGAATCTCAAGCAGACTCTGTGCTAAGCGCGGAGCCCAACACAGGGCTCAATCCCACAACTCTGAGATCATGAGCTGAGCTGAAATCAAGAGTCAGGCGCTTAACTGACTGAGCCATCCAGGAGCCCCTGAATGACTTTTCTATATTTGTAGTAGGGAAGGCCATGACATAAAGGAAGAAAACATTTTTTGAAAACTCTGAATCTAAAACACAGACAAAACAGATTAACTGTGAAAAAATATTTTAAAACAACTTATAAATGACAGAGAATATGCTTAACATTTAAACTTGCTCGACATAAACCAAAAAAGAAAACACTCTTTGACAAGTAGGCAAAGTTGAGGGATTCCAGTTGTAATACTTGTTAACTGTGTAAGTTTGGAGTGACTTAATAGAATCTATGTCCTCGTCTGTCAACTTAAAATAATACCATATTTCATCAATTCTGAGGTACCACTAATTAGTGGTACCTCAGAATTAGCCACCATTACTTTATACACCAGAAAAAAATGCCATCAATGAATATATGACTTGCCAGGAATTGTAAAACCAGTCCTGATTTCAGAGTTCAAGTGTGAAGGAAAAAAAAAATGAGTAACAGAATTGAAGAAATAGTCCTACCTGTCTCACAGGGTTATTAATGTGGATTCAACAAGATAACACATGTAAAGAACTTGAAACCAAAAGTAGCTTAAAGTAAACACAAGTTGGGTACTTTTTTTTTTAAATTTATTTATTTGACAGAGAAAGAGATAGCCAGAGCAGGAACACAAGCAGGGGGAGTGGGAGAGGGAGAAACAGGCTTCCCGCCGAGCATGGAGCCTGATGCGGTGCTCGATCCCAGAACCCTGGAATCATGACCTGAGCCGAAGGCAGACGCCTAATGACTGAGCCACCCAGGTACCCCAAGTTAGTTGCTTCTATCAGTAACATGATCCCACTCTGAAAACAAAATTACATACCTACACATACGCACAAAATCTGAAAATATTAATCGTGACTATCTCTAAACGGTGGGACCAAGGATGACAAACTTTCTTAATCAGCTTTCTCAAGTTTTGAAATTTTTGCAAGAATCCTATATTACTTTAGTCATTAAAAAGAGAGCAATTAAGGCGCCTGCGTGGCTCAGTCGTTAAGCGTCTGCCTTTGGCTCAGGTCATGATCCCAGGGTCCTGGGATCGAGCCCCGCATCGGGCTCCCTGCTCAGCGGGAAGCCTGCTTCTCCTCCCACTTCCCCTGCTTGTGTTCCCTCTCTCGCTGTCTCTCTCTCTGTTGAAAAATAAATACAATCTTTTTAAAAAAGAGAGCAATTAGGTTATTTCTATCTTGGGGAAAAAAGTATGTAGAGCTAACCTGGGCAGGCAGGCCTTCCAGGCTGTTAGAAATTTGGAAGCAGGGGCGCCTTGGTGGCTCAGTTGATTAAGCGGCTGCCTTCGGCTTGGGTCATGATCCTGGAGTCCTGGGATCGCGTCCTGGGATGGAGTCCCGCATCGGGCTCCCTGATCAGCGGGAAGCCTGCTTCTCCCCCGACACTCCCCCCTCTCATGTACTCTCTCTCTCATTCTCGCTCTCTCAAATAATCTTTAAAAAAAAAAAAAAGAAAGAAAGAAATTTGGAAGCAAACAGGCCACTGCATGTGACTGAAGAGGACCACAAAGAAATTAGTGAGACTGAAGCAAGTAACTTCATTCTGTTCTTTAGCTTCCCTGCCAAATCAGTGAGGCACATCTGTCACAACTATTCTGGGAATGAATAAAATCCAGGGAAATGGAAATTCTAGATTGATGAGACAATGTATGTAAAGCAGACAGCCTGGTTTATTTTTATTTATTTATTTTAAGATTTTATTTATTTATCTGACAGAGAGAGAGACAGCGAGAGAGGGAACACAAGCAGTGGGAGTGGGAGAGGGAGAAGCAGGCTTCCCGCGGGGTAGGGAGCTTGATGCAGGGCTTGATCCCAGGACCCTGGGATCATGACCCGAGCCAAAGGCAGACGCCTAACGACTGAGCCACCCAGGCGCGCCCAGACAGCCCTGGTTTAGACTCCTGTCTGGCTTAGGAAAACTGCTCCATAAATTTGGTTTCCTTCTCTCTTACCTTTTTTCAAATCACTATTGCTAATCTTTTGGATAGAATCCTGAAACAAGATACTGTTTTGAAAACCAGTAAGCCCCTTCCAAGAAAAGAGTGCCAAATACAACTTACCTCCGCCATGACTTTTGATGTACAGTGGCTTTTCTCTCCTCTTCTGGATTCTTAAGAGAATGAAAAAGATGGAAAAGGGTTAAGAAACTATAAGACAACAGACCCTTCCAGGAGCTCAGACGAGGCCAAGTCAGAGCAAACCCTGTAAGCCTGTAACCCCACCCCCACTCCTATCATCACACAAAGCAGGCGACCTTAGGGGCCCAGATGGGAGTCCTGGGAGAGAACCCCAGACTGTGGCCTCCTTCCTCCATAGGAGCCTGACTGGGTTCTTCCAGGCCCTGTATCTTACACTGAGCCCAGATAAAACACAACCTACGTGGATCCATCAGTCAAAATCCCACACTCCTGTCCTCTAAAACTGGGGGCACCGCTATGGGCCTGGATCCCCTGAGCCCTCAGCACAGGGAAGTGGAAGGAGGGTCTCCCGGGCCCAAGGTCTAGAAAACCACGGGACACGAGAAACAGCCCCTGGGAGGCGGCCATTCACCGTGCTGAAGTGCGAGCGGCGGTTTCGGTTGTCGGTTTCGGCTGGGATCCAGAATCCAATGGGGGCTAGAAAGGCTCGAAACGCAGGCGGGGTCTGAGATTGCCCCAGAACCCACCCACTCGCTGACCCCACTCCACGTTGACCAAGAAAGTGCAAAGGGAGGTGCCTTTCCAGTTCTGGCTCCAAAGGCAGAGTCGGCTACGCGGCCGGCTACATGGGGCTCTAACACTGGTCCGTAAAGAGCCTCTCTCAGTCTACTAACCACAGCCCCACCAGCACCGGTCGCCGAGCAATGGAGGTCGGGCGCACAATCCCCGTCCGGGGAGTATCGCACGGACTTTCTGTCCAGGCAGGTCACCCAGCAGAGACACCTCGGACCACCAGACACTGCCAGCCAGCTCCAGAGACAGCATGAAACCACTCGCCCACCCCGTGCAGGTGCACGGCTGATACCTCCCTCCCCCGAGTCAAGAGTAGAAGCCTCGACATGCCCCAACCTCCCCGACGTCCTTTACTTTTCGAGCGCGAGGACGCAGCCTAGAAATGCCGGACAACCACCCATAAGTAAGACTCCAGACAGACCCCGGCCCCGCCCCGCAGCTCCTCACCGTGCGCTTCTCCCGGGTCCTCACACTCGAGTCTGGTCGAATCCGCCCCAAACCAGTGAGTCAGGCGGCCCGCAACGCCCGACCCCTTGCGACCGAACTCCCGCCAACTCACCACCGGCCAGCCAACTTCGGCCGGAAGTAGCAAATACCGCAGAGCCCTCAGGAAAATGTAGTCCCGGGGAGGAAAATTCTAACCAGAGCCTGGCCGGTACAAGTCTTCGCCCAGTGTCGCGTCGTGTTCCTGGCCTTCAGTGAAGGCCAGTACTGACAGCCCAATCTCGCCTGAGCATCCTCTGCGGACCTGGGCGAACCGACAGGTCCAAGCAGCAAGAGTTGGCCGCTGAGACGTTAAAAAAAAAAAAAAAAGTTGTGGACCGTGGAGGCTTCTGGGAAATGTAGCCCACAGCGGAGGAAAGGGTGGGCTGGTCCGCCGGCAGCGCAACCCGAGTCCTCTAAATTAACCCGTGTGCAACAGTCCTCGCTGCACACGACGAAATGCCCAGAGGCTTCTAGCAACCGTAGTTAAAAGCCGGGAAGCAGACAGTTCAGAGTCCTCTCCAGGAGGAGCCGCGCTCTGAGAGCGGGATCAGGAGCGAACTACTGGCCGCTAACACCATGAACTAGGAGTCCTCCCGGACCTGGGCTGTTCAGCCAGCCCCACGATCCTTCCTGGTGGAGTTGGGTGCTCAAGTTTCGGCTGAGAATTCATTCCCCAGTCCCGGCGCCCCCAGAAAGCGCAGTACTCCCTTAGTCGTTACTGCTGCTGAGCAGAAGCCCGGCGTCCCGACTTTTCAACCCAATTCGGGCGGGGCCACAGGGACGCCAGGTAAGGGCCCATCCTGGAGGCGTTTGGGAAATGTAGTCTCAGCCTAACGGGTTGGGAATGTGGCAGAGGAGAACCTGAAGGAAGGGTGGCAGTCTTGAGCTCAGGATGCAGGGGTCTGAGAAGGCCACGGGGAAGGTGAAGGAGGATAAACCTAGGTCCCGAGTAGAAATCACGGAGTACCAATACTGAACTCTATGTGCCATGCATTAGTGTTTCCAAACCTTTTCTAAGTACATAAATACAGATAGGAATGCACTTGGGTCATAAGATCTTTGGAAAGTTACACTAACATTTGTTAACAGTTAATTGCTAGAATGTGTAATTGTGATTTTTTTTTTTTTACTTTAAGAGTATTCCCTTATATTGGGGCCATTATCATGTCCTTATGAAACATTACTCAGTTTTGTTAAAGAAAAAATAAGTAGGGTGCCTGGGTGGCTCAGTTGGTTAAGCGACTGCCTTTGGCTCAGGTCATGATCCTGGAGTCCTGAATCGAGTCCCACATCGGGCTCCCGGCTCAGCGGGGAGTCTGCTTCTCCCTCTGACCCTCTTCCCTCTCATGCTCTCTATCTCTCATTCTCTCTCTCTCAAATAAATAAAATCTTTTTTAAGAAGTATAAAAAGTATAGACTCTGAAATTGATGAACTAGAAAACAAAGTGGGCCAGATTTTTTAAATAGCACAGTTTGGTTCTAAAAGATAAATGAGGGGCACCTGGGTGGCTCGGTTATGTCTGCCTTGGGCTCAGGTCATGATCCCAGGGTCCTGGGATCCAGCCCCACTCGGGGGCTCCCTGCTCAAAGGGGAGCCTGTTTCTCCCTCTCCCTCTACTTGCTGCTCCCCCTGCTTGTGCTCTCTCTCTGTCAAATAAATAAATGCAATCTTTAAAAAAAGATAAATGAAACACAATATTCATAAACAATAAAAAAACAAAAATTAAAACAAGAACATTAGAAATGGGAAAGGTTAAACCATAAACAGAATTTAAAAGAATTTTGAGGCTGTTAGGAGCAACTCCATAACCACAGTAGAGGTAATTTAGATTTTCCAGTAAAACTGAAATTACTATTTTCTACTAAGAAGTAGAAAACCTGAACAGAATAGCTATAATAAAATTTAAATATATATTTAAAAGTACTGTTAGAAAGATCACCAGATAGTTATTTTTAGCTACTTTTTGATTAATTTTTTAGTTTATTCAGATCCTGGGAAAAGATGGAGTGCTTTTTTATTTTTTTAAGATTTTATTTATTTATTTATTTATTTTAGGGACAGTGAGAATGTGAATTGGGGGAGGGTCAGAGGAAGAGAAAGAGAAAATCCCAAGCAGGCTCTGCACTGCTAGGCTCAATGCCAGGCTTGATCCCAGGACCCTGAGATCGTGACCTGAGCCAAAATCAAGAGTCGGTTGCTGAACCAGCTGAGCCACCCAGGTGCCCCAAGATGGAATGTTTTCTAATTAATTTTGTCTAACTGGCAAAAATCTGATAAAGATAGGCCAAAAGAAAAGTACTGGTTAGTTTCATTTGGATTAAAAGATAAACTGAGTTACCCTAAAATTTTCAAGAATTTATTTGAGCATACATTGACTTGAATCAGGCAGCATCAAACTGAAAGTGATAGGAGCACCCCACCAACAGGAGATAATGGAGAGGTTTTTATAGAGAAGACCCTGAGGAAAAGCAAGGAAATTATTTGATTAGCTATAACTTAAGCAGTTTGCCTTGTATGGCAAAGCTAAGGTGGCTTTTTGTTATTAATTGTTCTTAAGTTTTATTTTCTCTGGGGTGCATTGATTTTGGGTTAGGTTTTGGTTTGCTTTGATAGGCTACCAATGCATTAGAACTATTTCAGTCTAATGGCATCCTTGTTTAATTACTTTAATATTTGTGATTATAGATGCAAAAATTCCAAATAAAAGGCTGGTATCAACATGTCCTATAAAATTTGTACAGTGATTATGTCAACAGATAATGTTGGAAGAGCATTAAAAACATACAAAATGTACTGTATGAACAAATTAAAGGAGAAAAAATATACATATCAATTGATTCCAATTAGATAATGTGGTAGAATAATGTTCCCACTCAAGATGTCCAAGTCCTAATCCCCAGAACCTGTGAATGACTATGTTATCTTACATGGCAACAGAGACTTTGCAGATACACTTAAATTAAGAGTTTTTGGTGAAATGAGAAAGTTATTCTATATTATCTGAGTAGATCCAGTATAATCACAAGGCTCCTTAGAGAGGAAGGCAGGAGCGTCAGAGCCAGAAAAGAACTGTGAAGACAGAAGGAAAACTTGGAATGATGTGCAATAAGTAAAGGACTATGAGCCAAGGAATACAGGCAGCTTCTAGAAGCTGGAAAAGGCAAGGAAATAGATTCTCCCCTAGAACCTAGAGAAGAAATGCAGCTCTGCCAACAATTTGATTTTAGCCCATTAGATCCATTTCAGAGTTCTGACCCCAATCTCTGGGTGAAGAAATCTTCCTTCCCTCAGAGCAGGAGGATGGACTGACATGTCAGTCATCAGAAAGCCATGTTCTTGATAAATTAGTCCATCTGCCTTCCTGAGATACACACCCTCCTGCCCCAACCAGGATATTCCGCATTCCTTCTCCTGAAACTTCTTTTAGAGAAACAGGTTGAGGAACTGGTTCCCTAGTTCTCCTGTGTTAGTGGGGTCTTTGGATACATCCACAAGCAGCTCAGTGCCTTCCCACATGTATTTCTCCCATATGATAGAGTGCAGTCACCTAATAGACACATTGTCTTCAACTGTTTATTTTGAAATTTTTCAAATTTCCAGAAGCATTGAAAGAATAGTACAAAGGATTCTTATACATGCCTATCCCCTGGATTCACCAATTGTTGACAACTTACCACTTTTGATAATCTCTCTCTCCTACCATTTGAAAATAGATTCAAGTATCATGATACTTCACTACTAAATATGTCAGGAGGGTGGGGGGATGGGTTAGCCTGGTGATGGGTATTAAAGAGGGCACATTCTGCGTGGAGCACTGGGTGTTATGCACAAACAATGAATCATGGAACGCTACATCAAAAACTAATGATATAATGTATGGTGATTAACATAACAATAAAAAATTTAAAAAAAATAAATGTCAGCATATATCTCCCCAAAACAAGGGCATTTTCTTCCCACAGATCACTAAACACCATATCTCACATATATTTCACTATGTACCACAAAACACAGTGTTTCACACTTATACCATTAGACACAGTAGTACATTCCATGTAACTCTAACTACAACACTGTGATCAGACCCAAGGAAATGATTAATTCCATAATTCATTCATATTCAAATTTCCCTCAAATGTCCCCAAATGTCTTGTATAGGTTTTTAAATAGGACACAAAGCATTGCATTTAATGTTATGCCTCTAGTCTCTTAATCTAGAACAGTCCCTCCATTTTTTTGTTTTCTCCAGACATTGAATTTTTTTTTTAAGAATCCAGGTTATTTGTTCTATAGAATGTCTTATATTCTGGATTGTCTAGTTATTTCCTTATGGTAAAATCCAGATAAAACACGTTTGGTAAGGATACTACACAGACAATGTTGTGTCCTCTTGCTGTATCACATCAGGGAAACATGAGGTTGTGTCATTTCACTCTTAGTGATGTTAAATTTGATCATTTGGTTAAGGTTGTAATGGCCAGATATCTCCACTGTAAAGTTATATTTTTTTCCTTTCTAATTGGTAAGTAACCTGAGGGCTGATAATTTAGAACCATATGAATCTCCTACTTCCCAACAATCATCTGCATACTTACTATAAGGTATATATTACTGTTTCACATAAATTAATATGTATGTTACTCTTTCATATAAATATGAATCATGAAATTATATTTTATATATGGACAATTATATATGCATATTGATGGTATACTTTTGATATACATATATACATATTATCCTTCAGTGCTGGATAATCTATGTTATATGTTTTGTGAACCATTTAAGATATTTTACAGAATAATTCAGAATACAACAAATTTATTTTGTTCCTGACTTTAGAACTTAAACCCCATAAATATATAACATCATTGTAAACAGATCTTCACTTTCAACTTGTTGAGCTTCTCTATGCCCAATGTTCTGTTAGAGCTCTGATAGGCAGACATACATATCTTGGAGAGAAAGATGAGAGGTTTTTTTTTAAAGATTTTATTTATTTGAGAGAGAGAGAGATAGCAAGAGAGAACACAAAGGAGAGGGAGAAGCAGACTCCCCGCTGGGCAGGGAGTCCAATGTGGGGCTCCATCCCAGGGCCCTGGGATCATGACCTGAGCTGAAGGCAGACGCTTAACCGACTGAGCCACCGAGGCACTCCAAGATGAGAGTTGTTTTTTTTTTTTAAAGATTTTATTTATTTATTTGAGAGAGAGAGAGAATGAGAGAGAGAGAGTACGAGAGGGAAGAGGGTCAGAGGGAGAAGCAGACTCCCTGCTGAGCAGGGAGCCCGATGCGGGACTCGATCCCGGGACTCCAGGATCATGACCTGAGCCGAAGGCAGTCGCTTAACCAACTGAGCCACCCAGGCGCCCCAAGATGAGAGTTTTTAATGTGGAGATTCTCATCTGTCAAGGAGGCAGATGGCAAGCTGTTCTGCCTTATGAGACTTCTAAGAGCTGGGTATCATGTGCAGATCTTAGTGAATGATGCTGGGCTTCTGCCAAAAATGGAGAGAAACTTTTTGTCAACACTCTATTCCTATCGTCAGTTTGCATCAATTTGGGTTTGTTCAGAAAACAGAAATCCCACCAGAATTTAAAACAGAGTTTTAATATAAAGAATTATTAATCAATGATGAGTAATATAAAGACATCAAAAAATTCTTAAGGGCCCCTTAGGGCTGAGGGAGAGACCCTAAGGAAGGACAAACTTAGATGAAAGATCCCCCCCAGAGGCTGGGTTTCAGACCTCCTTGGAGAAGATGTGATTGCATCCTACTGGATGGCAGAGAAATTTCCTGGGTTGCCAAGTACTTAGAGAGTTGGAGTGGGACTATAGACAGCTGAGATGCATGGTATCCACATCAAGAAGCCTGCAGGAGATAGCCCTCTATGGCACATACAAGTCAAGGCTGATGGGCAGGCATATAGAGAAAACTGGGATGCCACTGTGCACATGTGGCCTGGAGCACACAGTGTGTCATCAGGAGGGTCTCAGCAAGGTGGTCACTGGGTCCAGGTCAGGTCTGTGAGGTCTCCAAGACACTCCATGCTCTGGGGCGTACCTGATGCTAAGCATCACTGAATGTTTTCACATACACATACCCCACAGACCATGAAGCAAGAACAAGAGAAAGCAAAATGCAGCAACCATTCAGAAGAGAAGCCAGGAAGAGAAGCCCCTTTCCTTCTCCAGTGCCCTCTACTAACATAGCTTCGCATCATTCTCACTGTAAAGAAGAAATGCTTAAAGGATCCAGTCCCTTTTTACAGAGCAGGTATTGAAGGCTGAATTCGGAGCTGAAAGGCAATAAACTGATAATGGCACAGTGGAAGCCTTTGACTACTCAGTTTCTACACTTCTACACACATATGAGCTCCCATACAACACAAAACAACTCTATATTTCTATCCAAATAAGAAAATGTATGATTCTAACAGTAGGCTATATTAATTAACTCACTAATTTTTGGCTTTATTAATTATTTCTCATATTCATTTATAGTCCCACTGAATATTCTGTTGCCTAAAAGAATAAATTGTAAAGTTAACCCCCAATAACTTGTATATGAAATAAAAATGAGAGAGAAAAAAATGGCAGTTAGTATATAAACACATATAACAAGCAAAGAGAAAATATGCAAGGCTATTACAGTCCTCATGTCTTAATCAGATATGAGGTCAGCTGATGTCTATGACTTCCTTCTTTGACAACCCATTCCCTATTTCTGTTGCCTTCAGCAAGAGCCTCAAATGCTCTAGGTTCTTTATCTGGTAGAGAGACCCAAGCCCTCATTCCTGAAGATTCTGAGTCCTCAATCATTTTATATGTTTTTTTTTTTTTTTGCTTTTTATTGCTGTCATTTTCCCATTAACCTTTACTATTGGACATAGACGGTCTAAAAGGAATGCCAGAGAATCGCTGGGTTTCAAATATAGGCCCATTTACTTCCATTGCATAGCATTAACCTGATTCCTTCTTGGTAATTAGGATCAGTCATTCCAGCCAGTGGATTAACTTCTTTTTTTCCTGTTCAGTGTTAAAGGAGTTAAAAATGTTCAAGACAGGGGCACCTGGGTGGCTCAGTCCTTGAGCATCTGCCTTCAGTTCAGGTCATGATTCCGGGGTCCTGGAATCGAGCCCCGCGTTGGGCTCCCTGCTTAGCGGGAAGCCTGCTTCTTCTTCTCCCACTCCCCCTGCTTGTGTTCCCTCTCTCACTGTGTCTCTCTCTGTCAGATAAATAAATAAAATCTTAAAAAAAAAAAAAAGACATCATCTCCCAATTCAGTAGCACTATTGCTATCGGTATGTCTCCAGGTGGAAGCATTGTCCCTCAGGGACTAATATCTCCGTACAAGCAAAGGTCAAATTCTGTGAGTGGGCCATTAGGTGCTACAGTGAGAGAAATCACTCCCACTTGACCCCTTCCTGGAGCATGTATTTGAGTATAGGGAGAGGCCATAATGATCTTGAATTCAGAATATATTCTATGTCCTTTAAAACAGAACTCCAGCCATTTAGGGTTATGTCTCCAAATGGCACTTTCAATTGGGCTAGCTGATTCCGGGCGATGGAATTTGTGGTAAGACTGGTTAATTTCTCAGGCATGAATGCACTGCTCAGACAAAATGCTGTGCAGGATGCCATGATGGTGGATAAAGCATTCTGTGTCTGTGGTTGGTGATGTTGGCATAAACATCATAGGCAGGGGAAGAAAATCTAAGATAATATGTGTCTATACTTGTGAGATGTCTCTCTATCCCAGCCATGATGGAAAGAGAGATCTAACATAATTGACCTTCTACCAGGTGGGTTAGCTATTCCTCACAGAGAATGATGCCTTATAAAGGGACTCAAGGTTGGTCTCTACTGTTTAGCAAAAATTAAGGGGAGGGACTGTGCTAGCTGATTATGTCCCTTTTATTAAGAAAGAAAATGTTTTCAAACCCCCTCACCCCCAAATATTTCTGCTTATAACTCATGGCCAGATTCATGACACATGGCTGCCCTTAATCACAGGTAGGCTGGGAAAGAAAATATTGAATTCTTCCAACATCTCTGATGGAAATCAGCAGAGAAAAGATAGACTGAAGCTGTCTATTTTGCCTAATACAAGCACCTAGCACCAGAGAATTGGCTTCCTGTAGAAAAGATAGAACTTGAGCCATTCCAGTTGAGTGGAGTGAAGATTCCAGGTAAAGAGACAATGTCTCTGGCTTAAAACATGGGCAAAATTCACAGTTAGAACTAAAGATACCTGCAAATCAGATTCTTTGGATGGAAGTAAGAGGACAATGCCTCAGGAACAGGAATCACTCTTGAGAGGAACCCCATGTGAAACCTATGAGGAAGGTGACACTTGGAAGTGGCAGAGGCTGGTGATTCTTTAAGTGGAGCATTTCTCACTAAGGTAGAAGAAAGAGTGCAGACTCTGGGGCCTGTGGACAGATGTGAGAGCGCAAGGTGGGTGGGGGTTGGGTGGCACAGGAGAGAGAAGTTCCTACTCCACAACTTAAACAGCTCATTTGTCACAGAAACTCTGAAAAATGTTATGTACCGTGCTCAACGTGTACATATAGACACCTTAGGGAGAATTGCTATTTTCTTCATATTTCATTTGCTTATGATTACGGATCTACAAAAAATTATGAGTGTAATAGTAATTCTACATATCATTCATCCCTATGCACACGTTAATGAACAATGTAAACAGTTATTTGTATTCTTTTTTCCCCCCTATGTTATGTTTGTTCTGGTTATATTTATGAAAATCTAATTTTATGTCTGTTAAAGCCAAAACTAAAAAAAATTGGAGCTTGTGTTTTGTATGTTTTTCTTTTTCAAACAAATTTATTATATTTTCCAAAATTCTTGGTTCACAACAGATTGCAGATTTTAAAAAAGAAAAAAAACTTTGTATTTCATCACAGACATTTTGAGAAGCACTACTTCAAAAAACAAATGATGTGTTGTGATATTTACTTGGTCTTTGAGGAAACAGCTAAGTGCCTTTCTGTATTCTAATTAATGTGACCAAAGACTCCCAAGAAAATAAGATCACATCTACACCCTTAATGAAAATTTCGAGACTGGCTATAATCTCCCTCCTGTAGTACTTGTTTGTCCCACCTTGGGGCGTATACTAAAGATTAGACCAGTGTCTAAGAAAGTGCAAAAGATAAATTCTTTTATTCAGAGGTGCCCCTCTTCCACCTCTCACACGAGGGTGTTAGTCATCCTGTGGGACATGTCTTATTGCCTTCTGTTGCAAATTCATCCACCATTTGTGTCCACCTTCACTTTATCATTTTGATTTAAAGATCAGATCGATTTCGATGCCTCCCGTTTTAGATAACACTTATGGCTTATTCTCTCCCCTCAGTATTTGTCCCTTCAAGCTACTCCCAGAACTCCCAGACATCACAAAAATCACACTTGCACGTTACACACCAGATCTTAGAAAGTTACTGTCCAACATGCAACGAGAAAGTAATATCTCACAAAGGTTGAGGCTAATATAACAAATTTGTATGTGACTTGAACCTCTCTAAAACATGCAGAGGTATCATCAACGCAAGAAACAACTTTGGAATGGGGCACCAGTCATAACATAGCTCTCTACCAAGCTCATTTAACAGAGACTATATTGGGAGTATTACATAAAATGGCTGTTCATGTTGCTTTCAGTTGTTAAATTTAGGTAGAGGAGAAATAGCAGCTGGTTATCTGGGAACACTAGAATAGTCATTAATTATGCTCCAGAAACAGCTGCTGAAGCTTTGCTTTGGCTTTGACCCCGGTGTTCTAACAAAGCAGCTGCCAGTGCAGCTGATCTTCATCTGTATTTGTTGGTATACAAAGTTATCAGTATAAATCAGTGGCTACTTTTCCATGGCTTGCCAAGCTAAGTAAAATGAACCTACTGACACTGAATTAACAGTACCAAAAATTGAGAACTTTCATAAACATATACATTTGATAGGATCCACCTAATCCACTCCTAAGAATTTATCTAAGAGAAATAAAAACATAGATCTATACAAAGACTTGCATACAAATGTTCATCGCCGCTTTATTTATAATAGTCCCAAACCGGAAACAACCCAATTATTCATCAACAGGTGATTGGATAAACAAATTATGGTATGCTTACTCAGCAAGAAAAAGAACCTGCTGCCACCACAGAAACATCGATGAATCTCACAGTGTCTAAGCAAATGAAGCCTGATACCAAAAACACTGTCTGATTCCATTTATGTAAAGTTCTAAAACAAGCAAAACTAATCTATGGAAATGGAAGTGGGAAGAATGATTATCTCAGAAGGGGATGGTTATCGTCTGGGAAGAAGCCAAGGGAGCTTTCTGAGGGAATGGAAATATTCTATTTCTTGATCTGGGTGGTAAATACACAATTATATACATACAATGCATACTTAAGATTTTTCTATTTTACCATACGTAAATTATACCTCAATTTTTAAAAAGAGAAAAAAAGAAAAGAAAAACTTCAGTCATTAAATAAGTGGATGGGGAAGTTTTAGAGACATGAGTCAGGGTTGAGAAAAGGAAAAAAGTAATGATGGGCAGACAGCCTGACACCTGTGGACTAATCAAGGGCCTACAAATATTTCACACCTATGTAGAGGCTTTAAGATACAGGGTGCCTGGGTGGCTCAGTTGGTTAAGCGACTGCCTTCTGCTCAGGTCATGATCCCGGAGTCCTGGAATCGAGTCCCACAGCGGGCTCCCTGCTCAGCAGGGAGTCTGCTTCTCCCTCTGACCCTTCCCCCCTCTCATGCGCTCTCTCTCAAATAAATAAATAAATAAAATCTTTAAAAAAAGATATGAGAACTACAATATAAAAATTACCTTTTATAATCCAAAGTCTCTAAAATTTGATTTGCATGTTTAATTCTCAACACAGTTTTATGTAGACATATAAAAATAATTTTGATGTAGGCTGTTTTTTTTTTTTTACCACATTTGACTTTAAGTGTGCTGAAGTCTTCATAAGTCCTGAAAGTTTATTTCAATGTTAAAATAGCACTGACTTTTCATTTCCTCTCTCCCCTCATTCCCACACTTCTGAATTGGAAATAATCCTATATCCCAAGGATCTTGGCCTCTGCCCTCCACATTTTAGTGTGTTTCAGCATACTCAGTCCCCATTCAATTGGTGAAAAGACTCTTCACTAGTCTGGGTAGGGATCAACGGGAAATGGGATTCTCTCCTATTAGAGATCTTGCCCATTTCCCCTGGTATACAGACCTCAAAATAATCAAACTTTCTCACAAACAAAACTAACCAAAATCTAGGTTGCCTTTTGGCAAACTTTGAGACCCACTACTCTAATCCAAAGAGACAGGCTAATGTTAACATGATTAAATAAAGCATGTACCCGGGGTGCCTGGGTGGCTCAGTCGTTAAGCGTCTGCCTTCGAGTCGGGTCATGATCCCAGATTCCTGGGATGGAGTCCCGCATCGGGCTTCCTGCTCCGTGGAAAGCCTGCTTCCCCCTCTCCCACTCCCCCTGCTTGTGTTCCTGCTCTCGCTGTGTCTCTCTCTGTCAAATAAATAAATAAAATCTTTAAAAAATAAATAAATAATAAATAAATAACAATAATAAATAAATAAAAATAAAAATAAATAAATAAAGCTTATACCCATCCTTACTTCAGCAAAATCCTACAAACCCTTCCTAGTAATTCTTGGGACACAAGTCCATATAGAAATGGAGACTTCCAACTCACCCTTTGAAAATCATAGGACAACTGTACTCTTGCATCACAATTTCATCTGAAAATTTTGACTTTACAGATATTGTACCTTAATCACAGGCTTGGGAAGTAGGTGGTTATATATATATTTTTTTCAGAGCTGATTCTTTTAGAGGTCATTCAGTCAAGTTTTAGAACATCGTTTGGACTTGAAAATTATAAGGAATGCAATTCAATTGAAAAGAAATGTAGATACCAGATCCATGCCTCCTAACTTTATCTTTTGTTTTGCTGGGTTTTGATATTTTTTACTTCAGGTGCACATAGGGTTTTTTTTTTATTTTTTTAGAGATTTTAAATAATCTCTATACCCAATGTGAGGTTCAAACTTACAAGATCAAGGTTGTTCCACTGACTGAGCCAGCCAGGCGCTCCTCAGGTGCACACAGTTATAGAAAAAACAACCCTTGGGTTATACACATGCTCATCAAGTCCATTCAGGGCCTACATTGGTTATTTAGTTGGTTAGTGTGGTAGATTTTGATATTATAACATAATATCAGGATTATACTTCCTGTCCATTGATACCAGACATGGTAATGTGTAAAAATGACATATGCCAGTTCAGAGCAGAAGCTTTAAGAGCTGTTGATGGTTTCACCATCTCTCTTTTCCCTCTGCCACGAGACTGCCACATTCTATGAAGTGCTACTTCTTCAACCTAGGTCCTGGAATAAAGGTGATATGGAAGAGAACAGCTACCAATTTACAATGGATGTAAATATGAGAAATATTTCCTTGTTGTTGTAAGTCACTAAGATTTTGGACTCATTTGTCCCAGTATCATAATTTATTCTAAACTGATCAATGAAGTTATTTATTTTAAATAATGTTATAAGCACCCATGAATCCAACACCCAGCAAATATCTACAACCTTGATAATTATATATAATTATATATAACCCCTTCCCATCCCCCTTCCTCTCCTAATGGATCAAATATCACCCTGAATCCTGCGTTCATTAATCCCTTGCTTTGCTTTTATGTAGTTTTACTGTATTTATGTTTTGCTAAAAAGTATATTTTTATCTATTTTTACTTTATAAATAGGTTAATTATATGTAATCTTTGCAATTTACTGTTTCTTCTAATATGATCATAAGATTTTCTGTAATGTGTCACACATTTCATTTTGACTGTTATATAAGTATTCCATTGTGAGAACAAAGCACCTTCTTCAGTTGATGGACATCTGGGTTATTTCTGTGTTTTGGCTATTGAGAACAGCGCAGCAATGTACATTCTTGTACATGTCTCCTGATGTGCATGTGTGAGAGCTTATCTGGGGTGTACTTCTAGGAATGAAGTTCCTGGGCATGTAAATGTTCAATCACAGAAGATAAAACTACAGTGCCAAACTATGGCTTACTAATTTAAGTTCCTACTAGCAATGAATAACAGAACTTGGGAACATACATCCTCTCCAACATTTGGTTTTTGTGCTGAATAGCTTCCATTTGCCCCTCCAGATCAATTCTCTATTCTTTTTCATCCTACTCTGTACCCTGAGGCTAACCTGTATGGACTGCATCAATGTCAGCTATGCATATAGCAAATACATATTCCTAATTCGTAACTTTTTTTCCTGGTTTCTCGTTGCATTCATCCAGTGGGAGGGCTACCAGGAGATCAGAGAGAGAGAATGAATGAGGTATTTATCCCCCACCTCCATTTTGTCCCTGTGGAAGTGTGGTTTTGGCTCTTTTCCTCAACTACAGGTCTCAGCTCCTAACAAGCATCCTTTCCACAGAGTCATCTCTGTTTGTGGGTTCTGGTAGTCTCTTCCCCTGACTCCTCTCACATTCTGGGTAATAATGGATCTCTGCCTCAGGATATTGTGGTTTCTCTATACTCTAGCCACGTTTTTATAAATAGTTCCTTTATTATTTTTTTAAGATTATATTTATTTATTTGACAGAGAGCGACACAGCAAGAGAGGGAATACAAGCAGGGGGAGTGGGAGAGGGAGGGCAGGCCTCCCGCCAAGCAGGGAGCCTGATGCGGGGCCCCATCCCAAGACTCTGGGATCATGACCAGAGCCAAAGGCAGACGCCCAACGACTGAGCCACCCAGGTGCCCCTGAGCGGCCATCTATTTCTTGCAAGGCCTTGACTAACACATACATTATTGTCAGACTAACTTTTCCTAGTTGAGAGATGTAAAATGATATTTTGCTGTGGTTTTTGAACTTGCATTTCCCCTACCCCTAATTTCGTTGAACATCTCTTCATATATTTATTGATCTCAAACATTTTTTTAAAAATGCGTGCTTATGTTTCCTGTCAATATTCCTATTGCGTTTTTGCTTTTCTTACTGATTTTAGAAATGTTTAAAATATATATATATATTCTTGATATCAATTCTTTATCTTCCTAATTTATAACTTTTTTTGTTTGTTTGTTTAAAATTCCATTTGAGGGGCGCCTAAGTAGCTCAGTCAGTTAAGCATCTGACTCTTGATCTCAGCTCAGGTCTTTTTTTTTTAAGATTTAAGCATCTGACTCTTGATCTCAGCTCAGGTCTTTTTTTTTTTTAAGATTTTATTTATTTATTTGACACAGAGAGAGAGACAGCTAGAGAGGGAACACAAGCGGGGGGGATGGGAGAGTGAGAAGCAGGCTCCTGGCTGAGCAGGGAGCCCGATGCAGGGCTCGATCCCAGGACCCTGGGATCCTGACCTGAGCCGAAGGCAGACGCATAACGACTGAGCCACCCAGGCACCCCCTCAGCTCAGGTCTTGATTGTGAGTTTAAACCGTGAGTTAAGGTCATGAGTTTAAGCTCGATGTTGGGTCTACTTAAAAAAAAAATTCATTTGATGGATGACCACTTAAAGTGGCCAAATATATCAATTATTTCATTTTTAATCAATAACTGGTATGTTTTATTTAAGAAATATTTCCTTACCCAATGTCTAAAAGATACTCAACTAGATTTTTTTACCAGTATTTTTATTATTTTATTAAAAGATTTTTATTTATTTGAGAGAGAGAGCGCGAGAGCACAAGCAGGAGGAGGGACAGAGGGAGAGGGAGAAGCAGACTCCCCACTGAGCAGGGAGCCTGACGTGGGGCTTGATCCCAGGACCCTGAGATCATGACCTGAGCTGAAGGCAGATGCTTAACCGACCGAGCCACCCCGGCACCACTTAAGTTTTATTTTTTTTGAAGATTTTATTTATTTGACAGAGAGAGGGAGCACAAGCAGGGGGAGTGGCAGGCACAGGGAGAAGCAGGTTTCCTGCTGAGTGGGGAGCCCAATGTGGGGCTCGATCCCACAACCCTGGGATCATGACCTGAGCTGAAGGCAGATGCTTAACCAATTGAACCACCCAGGTGCCCCTTAAGTTTTATTTTTAACATTAAAATCCTTTATCTACATGGCTTTATTTCTGTGTATCATTGAAGGTCAGACTTGATCATTTGGCAAATAAAATACCAAATTTTCCTGCTCCACTGATTCAGCTGTTCCTTCTTTCCTCACTGGCCTAATATGTGTTCTCCATCTGTACTGGAATGAATGGTGGCCTAGATAGACCACATTCATTGATTTCTAAAAAATATTTTATTTATTTAGTTAGTTAGTTATTTAGAGAGCACATGCAAACAGGGGCAGAGGCAGAGGGAGAGAGAGAATCTCAAGCAGACTCTGTGCCAAGCAGGGAACCTGAAGGGGAGGACCAATCCCATGACCCTGAGATCATGACTGGAGCTGAAATCAAGAGTTTGAAGCCCAACCAACTGAGCCACCCAGGTACTCCCCACATTCATTGATTTTAAGATTGTTAATAAGATGTCAATTTTCATTCAAATTGATCTATAAATTCAATGTACTCCCAATAAAAAATTCAGCACAATTTTTGTGGAAACTGTGGAAACCAAAATATGTACAGAAATGCAAAGGATCTATATAACTAAGGAAAAATGAAGAAGATATATTACCAGATATCAAGACTGTTCTAAAGTCACAGTAAATAAGACTGTGGTTTGGTGCAAAGATAAGTAAGTGGATCAACAGAAAAGAATAGAAAGTCCAGAAACAGACTGAGCATATTTAGATACCTGGTTAATGACAAAGAAACCACTAAAATTCAATAAAGTCAATGGTTAAAGGATGGTCTCTTCTTTTTTTTTTAAAGATTTCATTTATTTGACAGAGAGAGAGACACAGCCAGAGAAGAAACAATAGCAGGGGGAGTGGGAGAGGGAGAAGCAGGCCTCCCGCCCAGCAGGGAGCCCGATGCAGGGCTCGATCCCAGGACCCTGGGATCACCACCTGAGCTGAAGGCCGACACCCAACATTGAGCCACGCAGGCGCCCCTCTTTTTTTTTTTTTTAAGATTTTATTTATTTATTCCAGAGAAAGAGTGAGCATGAGAGAGAGCATGAGTGGGGAGAGGGGCAGAAATAAGGGAGAAGCAGATTCCCTGCTGAGCAGGGAGCCTGACGCAGGGCTCGATCCCAGGACTCCAGGATCATGACATGAGTTGAAGGCAGATGCTTAACCGACTGAACCACCCAGATGCCCCACTACAGGCAAAGATTTTTAAAACTGGACACAAAAAGCATTCACCATAAAAGAAAAAATATTGATAAATTAGACATCACTAAGATTTAAGAAATTCTGTTCGTTAAGAGACACCATTAAGAAAGTAAAAAATCAAGCTACTGGGAGAAAATAATGCATACACCTGACAAAGGATATGTATCCAGAACATATATCCACAGATTAATAAAGACAGACAAGCCAATAAGTATATGGGCAATAGACCACAACAGGGACTTCACAAATGAAGGTATCCAAATGGCCAACAATATACAAAAAGGTATTCCATATCATTAGTCATCAGAAAAATGCAGTAAGTTACCACTACGCTCACAAATATCTTTTTGCTATTGTTTTCATCAAAAAAGTACTCAAATAGGGTTGGTGCATTGCATTTGATTGTTGTCTCTCAGATCTCTGTTAATCTAGAATATTCTTCTCATGTCATTGCCTTAATCAATTGAGTAGGTCAGTTGTACTAAAGAAAATACAACATTTGGGACTTGCCTGATTGCTTCTTTTTGGCATTAACTTTTTTTTTAAGATTTTATTTATTTGACAGAGAAAGACACAGCAAGAGAGGGAACACAAGCAGGGGGAGTGTGAGAGGGAGAAGCAGGCTTCCCGCTGAGCAGGGAGCCTGATGCAGGACTCGATGCCAGGACCCTGGGACCATGACCTGAGCAAAAGGCAGATGCTTAACTCACTGAGACACCCAGCGTCCATGGCATTATTTTTCTCTACATTTTATGTATATTATTAATTGGATGAAATTTAAATGTTTGATTAGATTTTTTTAAATTATTGGCTCTGCCTTTATATAACATCAATTAGTACATAATATTTCATTGTTCTACTTTGAGGCCAAGATTGACCAGTGGTGAATCTGATCGTTCCACTTTAAAGTTGCATTTTATGTAGGGTGAGACTTTGGTATCCTAAAAATATCCGTTTCTTAATCACCCTTTATTTAGGGTTTTAGCACACATTGATGCTTATTGCTTGAATGGGTTATTTTGTTGAGGTTGTAAAATATTGATTTTTCTAATTCTAGCGTTCTTCTTACAATTATTAATTAATTATTCTGTATAGAATTTTTCCATATGTATTTTCCATACATATTAGTTATTACTTCTATTAGGACTATTTGGTATTATGAAATAGAAATCATATGGAGAAAGCAGGATATATTTATAATTCTTTTTTTTAAAAGATTTTATTATTTGACAGAGAGAGCATGAGCGGGGGCAGGGCAGAGGGCAAGGGAGAAGCAGGCTCCCTGCTTTTAACCCACTGAGCCACCTAGGTGCCCCACCTTTTTAATTCTTTCTCTTTAATTATCTTGTTTTCTTTTTTAAAATTTTATTTATTTATTAAAGATTTTATTTATTTGACAGATAGAGACACAGCGAGATAGGGAACACAAGCAGGGGGAGTGGGAGAGGGAGAAGCAGGCTCCCAGCGGAGCAGGGAGCCCAATGCGAGGCTTGATCCCAGGACCCTGAGACCATGACCTGAACCGAAGGGAGACACTTACCGACTGAGCCACCCAGGCGCCCCCTCTTGTTTTCAATATAAGGAGTTGATACCACTACCACTAGTGGGAAAAAATGAGTTTTGATTTCTTGCTTTCTTGCAGCATTATTTGATCTTATGGATTTTTACAAATTGCTGTATGTCAATCTTCTGTAGTCATTAGTCTTTTCCTTGTTAAAATTATCTTATCTTTGGCCACTGAAAGCCCTTTCACGTTGACTCCTATGTCTTTTTGAATGACCCCAGTAGTCTTTGATAACTTTCTTGTTTTCTGATACACTGAAAGATCCTACGCTTTTTGTAACAGATGTCTGGTTTAACTGCAATGTGATGAATGCAGTTTAAGATATCATTTACTGATATTTGGTTGATACTTGTTTTTTTTATTGAAGTATAATTAACATACAGTGTTATATTCGTTTCAGGTGTACATTAAGATTCAACAATTCTATACATTACTCGGTACTCATCATGATAACTGCACTCTTAATCCCTTTTATTTCACCATTTTCCCCACCCATATTTCTTCTGGCAACCACCAGTTTGTTCTCTGTATTTAGGAGTCTGTTTTTTGGTTTGTTCCCTTTTTATTCCTTTGTTTAAATTACATGAGTGAAATTGATACTGAGTGGTCAACTTCCATAAATGTTTCATGTTTGCTTGGAAAGAATGTGTATTTTGACGTTGCCAGCTGCATGTTCTAGATATGTACCAATAGATCAAATTTGTTAATTGTGTTGTTCAAATCATCTATAAGCCTAACAACCTTTTCTGCTTGATCAGAGAGATTGTAAAGTCTCCCAACACTACAGTCATTTTACCTCTTTACTCTCAGAATTTTACTTACTACCACTTAAACTACTCAAGGTCACCAATGACTTTAACATTGCTAAGTAACTCAGTTACTTAGCAGTTTCTCAGTCTTGTCTTTACTTGACCAATTAACAAAATTTGATAAAGTTCATTATTTTCTCCTTTATAAAACACTTTCTTCACTTTGCTTCCAATACATTACCCTCTTTGGATTTTTCTCCTAATTCCCTGGCTCCACTTTCTTGTTTCCTATGCTACTTTGTCTTTATTTCTCTGACCTCTAAATGCTGGAGTTCTCCCCACAGGTCAGTCCTTAGATCTCTTCTCATCCAGTCCATTGGCTTTAACTATAATGAATATTCTAACAACTCATGAAAGTGTATCTCTAGTCATATTTCTCCCCTGGATTCTAGATCCATTTATCTAACTGTCTAGAATATTCCTGTGCTTGGAAATCTAGGCTCTTGAAACAGCTCATCCTGAAGCTCTTCCATCTCAACAGATGGACACTGCATCTTTCAAGTTGATTAGGCCAAAAATATTCTCTTCCTCTAATGAACCACACCTAACCTATCAGCCAAGTCTTTACAGTTTTACCTTGAAAATATCTCAAGAAATTGGCTACTTTTCAATATGTCAAACACTATCACCCAGATTCAAGTGACTATTACCTCAAGCTTCTTTTTTTTTTAATGTTTTATTTATTTATTCATGAGAGTCAGAGAGAGAGAGAGAGAGAGAGAGAGAGAGAGAGAGAGGCAGAGGGAGTGGGAGGGAGAGAAGCAGGCTCCCCGCCGAGCAGGGAGCCTGATGCAGGACTCGATCCCAGGACCCCGGGATCATGACCTGAGCCGAAGGCAGACGCTTAACCATCTGAGCCACCCAGGCACCCCTACCTCAAGCTTCTTGATTTGTGTCTCTGGTTCCACACTTCCTCCTCTACTCTCTACTATCATTAGATTCTGTAAGGCAATTCCTTTAAAACATAAGTCAGATTGTGTCAATTCTTTGCTTAAGGTTTTCCATGTTTGACAAAACTTAAGTTCCTTCCCAGACTCATCTTCAAGGTACTACTGAATCCGGCCCTCGATCCCTTTCTAGACTTCATCCCTCGCTGCTGTCTTCGTTCTTTACTTTACTTTGGCCAGAGTGTCCTACTCTTTACCACTCTTTCAGTATGTCAGGCATGCTCTCATTGCAGGGTCTTTGTTGTTGTTGCTAAGATCTTATTTATTTGCTTGAGAGAGAGATCGAGAGAAAGAGAGAGAGAGAGCGACCACAGAGGAAGAGGGAGAAGCAGATTCCCTGCTGGGCAGAGAGCCCGATGCGGGGCTCAATCCAGGACCCCGGGATCACTACCTGAGCTGAAGGCAGACGCTTAACCAACTGAGTCAGCAAGGTGCCCCGACCACTGCAGGGTCTTTGAAGTTTCTGTTCTCTATATTTAAATGTTCTTTATCCAGATTCTTCCATGACTCATTCCCTCACCTCCTTTGCTCAAATGTCATCTTCTAGTTCCACTTTTAGTAGTGGCAAACTACCTTATTTCAGACTACCATAAAAGATAATAAACTCTAGATTACATATATTTTACACACACACACACAAAAACACACACACAATGTGAAGGCATTGGGGAACAACTAAAAACAGGCAAAAAATTGAAGGGGAGTTGACCTTTGGAAAAAAAGTATACTGTGAGACATTAATATTTATACAGATTATCACATAATGGTATTTCCCAGCCTCTGTGGCATAGGGTAGCTAAATGCAAGTAGAAAGCCACAGTCTTATTGGCCTGAGAAGTTGGAGGATGAAGTTTGAGGCTGCTAAAGTAGTTTAAAAATTAAGAGTTAAATCCCAGAAAGGAGGGAGGTACATAGATTCAACATCTACATAAAAATTTGGCCCAAATCTTTGACTGATGCCTGAACCTCACAAATTTATGTAAACTCCAGTCTATAGACATCAACAGCTAGAAGACTGAAAGAAGAGCAGATATTCCAGCTATTACTTTTCTGAGGGGAGAGAGACGGGATTTTAAGTCCAGCCAAGGTAACTGTTTTTAGGACAAAAGTTAACATTCTCGAGCAAATTATAACAAAGTTGAGAATCTCTACAACATATCATTCACAATGTTCAGTATGCAATCAAAATTACTACATAAGCAAAAATATAGGAAAGGTGAGAAAGAATCAAGAGAAAACGTTATCAACAGAGAATGACTCAAATATTTCAGATGTTGGCATTACAAAATAGGGTATTTTTAAACTTGTGTATGTGCATGTGTGTTAAAATATAAATAACATAAAACTTAACATTTTAACAATTTTTATGTTACACTGTATCACACAAGTGGCATTAAATGCATTCATAATGTTATATAATCATCATCACTATTTTCTCATCTGCAACAGAACCAATGTACCCACTAAACAATAACTCTCCATTTCTTCCTCCCCACCCCAGTAATCTCTATTTATTCTACTTTCTCTATGAATTTGCCTATTTTAGTTACCTCATATAAGTGGAATCATACAATTTTTGTTCATAAAAGAACATAAAAGTCTAGCTTAATTCACTTAGCATAACGATTCCAAGGTTTAAGTTTACATTGTAGTATGGGTCAGAATTTCATTCTTTTGTATGGCTGAATAATATTCCATTGTATGTCTATCTCACATTTTGTTTACCCATTCATCCATTGATGGACAGTTGGATTGTTTCCATTTTTTCGCTATTCTGAATATGCTGCTATGAACACTGGTGTACAAGGATCACTTTGAGCCCCTGCTTTCAATTCTTCTGGATTCTAGTTAGGTACAGAAATGCAGAATCATATGGTATTCTTAAGTTTAACTTTTTGAGGAACTGCCAAACTGTTTTCCTCAGGAGCTGTACAATTTTACATTCCTACCAACAATGCACAAGGTTTCCAATTTCTGCACATCCTCATCAAACACAGGTTTTGTTATGCAGATAACATATGAACTTTGAAAACTAATTTTTAAAAAAACAAGTCTACAAAAATTAGGTGTGCTGGCAAAATTGGACTTAGCATAAAACCTACTAAAGAAGAGACTATGAAATGACAATACTCATTCAGATACTTAAGTTTTGATAAATTGTTGTTTCCATGAAAATCAGTCCCTGCAATTTATAACTGTAATAAATCACTGTCAAGCTTTTTAAAAAAGGCTAATAAAAGTCAAAATTGATACAGTCATGCTTACATATCACAACTGTAGTTTGAGATTTTGTTTTGTGAAATCACCTTCAAACAAATTTAGTTAACATTTAAACATTCATTGCTAAAGTTCCCTTTTGATCAATAGCCCCAATTCTAATCTCCTTTTTATAAAGGCACTAATGGTTTTCTGTATATCAAGTAATATTGCAGAGATGCTGTAATAAAATATTACCTTAAGTAAGGGTTTGTTCATATATCATTATAGAGAATGAGATCCTTTTAGAGGAACTCTGTTATTACTGCTCAGAGTCTGAGACCACTACCACTTCCAACCAAAATGAGATAGGGGATATAAATTAAGGGTTGTAAAAGGAATAATATGATCTATAGGTGTAAAGTGAAGCTTTGTTACAAAACTGCTTATGGCCATCTCAAGAAAATAAAAGGCTTTCTCATTTCAAAATGTTGTAATGATTAACAATGATATTAATGCCTATCCTGGTTGTATGGAAACTTACAGGGCAAGAAAACTAATGTCACATAGTCAGTTTCTCAAGAAAATCTTATTCTCTCCACAATGACTCTAATACATTACTAATTAGGTAGCTATGAATCCAGCAAATCTATTGCCAAATAATGTGAGACACACTGAGAAAGTAGGGATCATTAGTAGACCATGATGCCCTAAAATGGTAAATAAAATCATACTTGATGTATCACACTGCCATCTGATTTTCAAATTCTTGATAATTACATATTTACTTAAATCTAAGACATAATTGGTTGAAAGATGAATATGTATTTTAGAAATGTTAAAATGTAAAAAGCATCATAAGATTGATAAAGTATGGTAATTTCATATTACATACAGTAAATAGGACTCTTACTTCTAATTACTAATTTTCTGGAAATATATTTGATAAAATAGTTCAGCATCTGATAGGGCATATGGATCCATCATAATATTCTTTCTATGGGCACAGGCTTCCCCTAGCCCATAAATTCCAAGAAATAATTACAAAAAACACCATTAAGACAAGACATCCATATTGCCACTGTGTATCATTAAGATTTTATATGCTATCAATCTTCCTTTTTAAGGCATAAAAATTACAAATAAGGCTAAAGCCCCCTTTGATCAACACTCTCAAACCTAATCTCTTGCCAGAGACAATACTAACAATAATTTGGTATGTACCCTTCTAGTCCATTTTAAATACATACATATTTCAATAATAAAAAAACATAGTACTGTTCTTCATGATTTAATTTCAATTTACACGAATGTCATTCATTATACAATGTTTCATCCGGGGATCTTGATTTTTTTTCACTCTACACTGTTTTACATAACTATCCATGTTACAAAATACAGATCTACTTTATTACTTTTAACTGCTGTATACTACTCCATTATTTAACTGTATCACACTTTATTTACCCATTATCCCATCAATAATTAGCTTGTTTTCAATTCATATATATATTTCTTATGGGTATTTGTGAGTTTCTTTAGAATGAATATACAGAAATGGAACTACAGGGTCCTTTTGTCTTTTAAAAAATGCTTCTCTGCCTCAAAGTCATAGACAACATCCTGTATTTCCTTCCAAGAACTTCAGTTTGGCTTTTCACATTCCAGGTCAAATCCTTTGGAATTCTGTTTCTTTTTATGTTGTAAGGTTGCATGTAGTTATTTTTTCCCTAATATGGAGAACCAAATACTCCAACAAATTTTATTGGCTGTCACTTCTCTACTGATTCATGATATCATGTCTAATATACACCAAATTCACATATATTCACTGATTTATTTCTAGGCATTCTATTCTGTAAATTCTGTTTATTTACCTATTCATGCTCCAATACCACACTATTTAATGACCATAACTTTTCCATAGTATATGGTAGAAGATGTGTCCTCTCTCTTCTTTTTCAAAATTGTCTCGGCAATCCAGGGATTTCCATTTCACATGAATTTTAGAATCATTTTGTAAAGATCCTAGAAAATTCGTGTTAGATGTTTGGAACTATATTAGGTCTATAGATTAATTCTGGGAGAATTGACATTTTTATGGTATTAGGTTTTTCCATCTGCATTTATGGTATTTCTCTCGATTTATTCAAGTCTTATGCCCTTCAGTGAAGCTTTACAGTTTTTCCATAAAGATATTGTTCATTTTTTTTAAGTTTACACCAATACGTTTCAAAAGTAAAGCATGGGTTGAATTTAAGAAAAGGCCTTCCCTCATTTAGTACACTCGGCGTTTCTCACCTGTATGCCCTCTCTTATGTATAGAAAGGGATGCTCTTTGAGAGAATGCTTTCCCACATTCATTACATTCAAAAGGTTTCTCACCAGTATGACTTCTCATATGTATAATAAGTAATGAGCATTGAGAGAAGGCTTTTCCACACTTATTACATTCATACGGTTTCTCCCCTGTATGACTTCTCACATGAAGAGTAAGGGATGAGATTCGAGAGAAGGCTTTATCACATTCATTACATTTAAATGGTTTTTCTCCAGTATGAATTTTTTCATGCTCAAGGAGATTTTGTCTCTGACTGAAAGCTTTTCCACATTGATTACAATGATAGGGTTTCTCTCCAGTATGAATTTTCTCGTGTTCAGTGAGATTTGATTTCTGACTAAAGGCTTTCCCACACACTGTACATGCATAAGGTTTCTCACCAGTATGAATTCTCTGGTGTCTAATGAGGTTTGACATCTGAATAAAAGCTTTCCCACATTCATTACATTCATATGGTTTCTCTCCAGTATGAATTTTCTGATGTGTAATGAGATTTTCTTTCCTGCTGAAGGCTTTTCCACACTCATTACATTCATAAGGTTTCTCGGCTGTGTGATTTCTCATATGTACAGTAAGGGATGAACTTTGAGAAAACGCTTTCCCACATTCACTACACACATAAGGCTTCTCACCTGTATGACTTCTCATATGTATAATAAACACTGAGCATTGAGAGAAGGCTTTTCCACATTTATTACATTTATAGGGTTTCTCCCCTGTGTGACTTCTCATGTGTAGAGTAACAGATGACATTCGAGAAAAAGCTCTACCACATTCATTACATGCATAAGGTTTCTCCCCAGTGTGAATTTTCTCATGCTCAATAAGGTTTTGCTTCTGGCTGAAGGATTTTCCACATTCTTTACATTCATAGGGTTTTTCTCCAGTATGAATTCTCTCATGTTCAATGAGATTTGATTTCTGACTGAAGGCTTTCCAACAATCCTTACATGCATAAGGTTTCTCCCCTGTATGAATTCTCTGGTGTCTAATAAGGTTTGACATCTGAATGAAAGCTTTTCCACATTCATTACACTTATATGGTTTTTCCCCAGTATGAATTTTTTGATGTGTGATAAGATTTTCCTTCCTGCTGAAAGCTTTTCCACATTCCTTACATTCATAGGGTTTCTCTCCAGCATGAATTCTCTCATGTCTGATGAGGTCAAATTTATGACTGAAGTCTTGTCCACACTGATTACACTTAAAAGGGGTTAGAACATGGGATGAACAATGGTAAAAAGGCTTCCTGTACTTATTATACTCATAGTTTTTCTCTCTTACACAGTTCTTCTCATAACTAAGTAAATCTAAATTATGTTCCAAACCCTTATCAAGTGAGTCATATTCAAAGAAGTTTTGTCTTGAAGTAAGAATATCTGAGCTCAAAGGAAATATTTTTGTAACTCTTTTACATTCAATGACATTTTCCTTAATCAGAGTTTTCTTGGAGATGGATGTGACTTTCCTCACAAGTGTTTCCTGTTGCTTCTTGATCTGTTCATCAACTTCCCAAACTTCTAAAATGGAGGACCAAAAATTATTACTTTTGAATTTTTCTGCTACTACACTATTAATAACATTTCAGAAATTTGCTCCTATGGAGTTGATTTTTTATGTTGACTCTAGTCTCCCAATATGAAAAAAATCCAAAGTGCAAATTACCCTAGTTTTTAAGTTTTAAGAGGTTAACTCCTATAAAATATTATGGAGAGAAAATTGACATTGATAGGCCTAAGTAGCTTTGACTGCTTTTAAAAGTATGCTTATACAATGCAGAAATCAGTAACATGAACAGATTAAGACGAAAGGCTGACGATACAAATGACTGGATAGGGAGTCAAAATGACCAGAGGATAAAATTAACATTTGTGGTTAAACACAGTGGATTGAATGTATATGTTTATTTCTCCTCCTCCCTAAAATTCCATTAAAATGACAGTAAAAAAATAAAACGTCAAATCCACAAGAACAAAGGAAATAAGAGTGTAAAGAAGGGTAAACAAGAGATTTCAACAAAAGAACGGAGATGAAAGGCATATAGGGAACTGTTAACTAATGGCAGAGCTAAGAAGTTAAAGTACTACAAAGAAAAAAAATAAAGTACTACAAAGATACAAATGTCAAGCAATAAAGTGATTTAACCACAAAACACTGGAAAAGCTAACAAACTGGAGAATTCAGGTACTCAAAAGGTAGAGCGATGTCTGAAGAGGATTAATTTAAAGTCTGAATAGGGAACACTTACACTCCCTGAGGCAAGTATTACGGATTTGCTTAAGTAATATCTTTCCAAACTCATCCTATGTTTTTCCAACCTGCGAAGAGTGAGTTATAACTGTATTTCCTGGACACACTTGCATGTAGGGTTCTGGATGTGATTTAGATTAATCATACAACATTTTAATTCAGAAATGAATTAAAATTAGAAAGAAAACAGGCATTTTACCTAAATACTACAACAGAAGTGGTAAGGTTCTGAAGCTCATGGTTATAGAGGTATTTCCCTGGTTCAATCAGAAACCATTTCTTTTTTTTTTTAAGATTTTATTTATTCATTTGAGAGAAAGAGCACAAGCAGGGGGTGGGAGCCAGTAGAGAGAGAAGCAGACTCCCTGCTGAGCAGGGAGCCTGATGTAGGGCTCGATTCCAGGACCCTGAGATCATGACCTGAACCTAAGGCAGATGCATAACTGACTGAGCCTCCCAGGTGCCCCTCATTTTTTTTTTTTTTAAGTAAGCTCTACTCCCAACGTGGGGCTTGAACTCACAACCCCGAGATCAAAAGTTGCATGCTCCACCAACTGAGCCAGCCAGGTGGCCCATTAGAAGTTATTTCTTGATCATAGTGGGAAAAGGAACTCACTTAGCAGCTCACTTCTCTGATATGATGTTGAGACTCATTCCTAAAAGCTTATCCTATAGTTGGTCCTTCAGTCCTCCCAAAGGTTCTCTAGGACATTTAATACCTTCATATAAATTCCTTCCTTTTTAAATTAGTTGCTAATAAGCTCTTTTCTCTGTAAGTGCATCTTCGCCAATACCTCCCCACCCCCCACATAACACAGGAAGTGGCCATATATCCACAACCTGAGCAGGAAAAAGAAAGCTTACTCTCTAGAGAAAATGAACTATATAGGCTCTAGACTTAGGAACAAATTAAGCTTATGTAAAGGAAGTCTCATACTAAAAACCTAGGAATTATGTAAACTTGTCAATATTAAATGTAAGATTTCCAATCCCTTTCTTTTGCTTGCCCCTCATGAATGCTGGCATTTACCTCCAGGTAGGAGATGAGAAGATTAAAAACAAAAGACCCGCAGAACTAGAATTCTAGAACTGGCATTTGCAACTCAACAAAAAACTCCTAGGTTCTATTAAAAAAGCATCAAAAATTTGTTAGATTTTTAGAATTTCTTTTTTATGCTTTCATGCATCAAAATAAGGAAAACTAGTGACACTGATGAATTACCTATTTAAACAAAGATTTGAAAGTCTCATTACAATTAAAAATATATAGAAAACAAAGCAAACAGAAAAATTAGGCAAGTAGTAACTCTAGGAATGACAAAAATCTATGTAAGGATATATAATTAATAGTCATTTCTTGGCTCAGTATAACAGTATATCACCTAAAAGAACAAAGTAAGCAGTGAAAACCAATTTAGCCAAAACCTGTGATATAGCTATATCCAGAGAAAAAGGAAAGGGGAAGTGGTGGTGGTGGTGTAAGAGTACTAAACCTCATCTTTCATTAATATCAAGTTGATATTAATTAGAAATTACCAAATAATAGCATACTCAGAGAAGACTAGCTTCCATCCTATCCCTGAAACACTGATTCTTCCTACATTGCCTGACGGGTAAGCATTTTCATTAATTTTGGGGTTATTCTTATATTCTTTTAAAATACGTATATTAAATACATATACATATGCCATACATATATCCATACACATATGCCTCTCCCACTCTTTATAAAAAAGGTGGCATATTCTATTTTTTTTTAAAGATTTTATTTATTTATTCATGAGAGACAGAGAGAGAGAGAGGCAGAGGGAGAAGCAGGCTCCCAAGGAGCAGGGAGTCCGATGTGGGACTCAGTCCCAGGACTCTGGGATCATGACCTGAGCCGAAGGCAGACACTTAACCGTCTGAGCCACCCAGGCGCCCAAGGTGGCATATTCTAAATGCTGCTCTGCACATTGATTTTTTCCATTTATGTATCCTGAATGGAAGCATGACATCTCTGACTTGTTTTATAGTTTTGACATTGGAATCATGTAAATGTTTTACATAACAACAAAAAAAGTTAAATCAAATGAGGAGGAAAAAAGCCAAAATAACTCTTAAAAATTGAAAACAAATGGAAAAGAATAAATCTATATATGAAGTTAGGGCCATAAGCACTTCAAGTGACTTTAAACACAGTAGTTTGACTATACCCTAAGGGAGAAAAAAAATACAACCAAAGAAATCTTAAACTACATTCTTTTTATTTTTCTTTCTTTTTTTTTTGTTCTTTTTAAGATTTATTTATTTTAGAGAGAGAGCGCTCACTCACGTGCACAGGGGAGGGGCAGAGGGAGAGGGAGAGAGAATCTCAAGCAGACTCTACGCTGAGTGTGGAGCCCACATAGGGTTCCATCTCACAACCCTGAGATCACCACCTGAGTTGAAACCAAGAGTGGGCTGCTTAACTGACTGTGCCACTCAGGCAACCCAGTAGTCTTTTTCATTATTAGTAATATTGGTATTGTTGTTTGGAACTAATATATATATATATATATAAATATAAAAATATAAAACCAAAAATACATATACAGAGAGAGAGAGAGAGAGGGAGGGAGGGAGATATCAGTTTGGGCTCTCAAGGGACATTTGGCAATGTCTGAAAGATCTGGAGACGTTTTTGGCTGTCACAACTTGGGGAAGTGGGGAGAAAGGGGATTGGTACTCCCAGCACCTAATAGATAGAGGCCACAGAGGCTGCTAAACATTCTACACCCTACATAAACATCCTACAATGCACAGGATAGTTCCCTACAGCAAAGAATTATCTGGCCCAAAATGTCAGCAATGCCAAGGTTGGGAAATATATATGGATTAAGCAAATAAATATTTTAATGCAAAAAGGAGCCGAGATTTTCAGTATAAAAGATACAAAAACAAAACAAAAAAGGTAAGAAAAACCCTACACTCTTTAATTTGAATTGGATGTATCAGTATAAATATGTACGTTTTTTTCTTTCTAAAAAGTGTATTTTTCTAGCTTTGTCCACTTACAAGCTCTATAAGCAATGACAACCTAGTACTAATGAGCAACTATTGTGCCCAGATTGTGGTCTCCAAATCATTTCCCACTAAAGGAAGCAGGGGTTTTAGAAAAGTAGCTATTTTATGTCTGGAGTAGGAAATTTATAAAATTAGCCAAAGAATCCTCTGGCTAGTGATATGACAATCTGAGCATTAAATTTGCTAATAATATGGGCTTATTAATAAATAACATATAAAATATATTTAAAACATAATTTATAGGGCACCTGGGTGGCTCAGTTGTTAAGCATCTGCCTTCGGCTCAGGTCATGATCCCCGGGTCCTGGGATCAAGCCCCGCATTGGGCTCCCTGCTCTGCAGGAAGCCTGCTTCTCCCTCTCCCACTCCCCCTGCTTGTGTTCCCTCTCTCGCTGTGCCTCTCTCTGTCAAATAAATAAAATCTTTAAAAAAAATAAATGAAACATAATTTATATGTTTTGTAAATATATAAACATTTTTAAATGTTTTCCATATATATCATTTACATGCACTGAATAATATGTTATTTATTTTGATGCTCATTATATAAATTTATAATGATTTAACTTGGCAAACTAGAGAATGCTAGGACACCAATCATTATTCTCAAAGTTTTTGAAGGGGGCGCCTAGGTGGCTCTGTCAGTTAAGCATCTGACCCTTGGTCTCAGCTCAGGTCTTGATCTCAGGGTTCTGAGTTCAAGCCTCATGTTGGGGTCCATGCTAAGCATGGAGACTACTTAAAAGAAAAAGTTTTTGAAGGAAAGGAGTCAAGTACTTCTCTTTCCTGCTCTGTAAAAACTATATTTCAGGGTAATCAAACAGTTATTGACAGAGTTGTTCTTGTTTTTTTTTTTAAGTTGTTTTTGTTTTTTTTTTAAGTAATCTCTACATCCAATGTGGGACTCGAACTCACAACCCCAAAATCAAGAGCTGCACACTCCACTGATGGAGTCAGCCAGGCGCCCCTTGAGTTCTTTTTTATGAGAGATTTCAGCTAATAAAAGCAGAAGAAACCTCTAATAAAATAATGGATCTAGCCAAAGATTATCAATGGCTGTTAAAAGCCTTAAGTGAAAAGTTAGTATGAATCTTTAAAATAGATGGATTCTGATTCACAACACATGAATCTATTCATCAGTTTTTTAAAGATTTTATTTATTTATTTTGAGAGAGAAAGAGTGAGAGCAGGGGGAGGGGCAGAGGGAGAGGAGAAAGAGAATCTCAAACAGACTCCATGCTGAGTGTGGAGCCCCATGTGGGGCTCAATCCTACGACCGTGATATCATGACCTGAGCTGAAATCAAGAGTCAGACACTTTACTGACTGAGCCACCCAGGTGCCCCTCTACTCATCAATCTTAATATAAAAGTGGGATAAACCAATCTGATAAGATCTAATATGATGCACACAGCTCCATCAATGACGTATCCTTGCTAAAGAACTGAACTTGAATACAATAAGGCCAGATTATAGGAAAAATGGAATAAAGGAGTATGTAAAACACCATGAGGAAGCAAACTGCCAAATCCAGTATGTGGGACATTCTAGAGCAGGGGTTGGCAAAAAATAGTGATAGCCTGTTTTTGTGCAGCCTGTGAGCTAAGAATGTTTTTTTACACTTTTAAAGGGTTGTTGAGAGACAGAATATGAGACAGAGACTTTATCCGGCCCACAAAACTTATTTATTATCTGGCCTTCTAAAGAGAAAAATTGCTGACCCTTGTTCTAAAAGACAAATGACCTGGATTCTACACAAATTAAATGTGTGGGGAAAAAATGGGTTGGGAGGGAAGGGCAGGGGGAGAAACTCTTAAGAATTAAAGCAGACCTAAGAGATATGTCAACCAAATGCAATGTGCTAATCTTTATTTAGATCCTGATTCTAATAAACCAACCATAAAAATATATTCTTGAGACAACTGAGGAAATAGGAACAGAGACTAAATATCAAATGATAGTAAGAAAGTACGATTAATGTTATTAGGTGTGATAATAATATTGTGGTTATTTAAATAATTTCACCTGTTAGAGATATATACAATGGTATTCAAAGGTGAAATGTAAAAGAGTTCAGCAAACAAAACCAAAACAAAACTGGGGTAGACAGATAAACAAGTCTGGCAAAATGTTGATCACTACTGAAGCTAAGTAATGAATACAATGAGGATTCCTTATACTCTATTTTTGTATGGTTGAAAATGACTATAATAAAATTATTTATTTATTTTTTTAAAAGATTTTATTTATTTATGTGACAGAGAGAGACACAGCAAGAGAGGGAACACAAGCAGGGGGAGTGGAGGAGGGAGAAGCAGGCTCCCAGTGAGCAGGGAGCCCAATGTGGAGCTCGATCCCAGGACCCTGGGACCATGACCTGAGCCGAAGGCAGACGCTTAATGACTGAGCCACCCAGGCACCCCTATAATAAAATGTTTTAAAGTATTTATTTAGAAATAAAGATCAATACTAAAAGAAATAGCTAAGTAAGTTGAAATGAAAATGATTGCCTAAATGACGTAAAATGTGAGGTCAGAAGAAGAGACTGTCATAAGCCTTGTATTTCTTTGTTTTTTAAAAAGAAGTACATGTATTTGAGAAAAATTAAAAATATATTTTAAAAAGGAAAGAAATACTATAAAAGGAAAATGATAACAGTAGCATTAGGTTACAGAAGCAAATTATAACCCAAGTTCTTATTACTTTTGCCTAGATTAACTGCTCTATGATCCTAGGAAGTTTAGCTCTTGTCTATTCTGCAGATGAAAAGCAATTTTCATAAGTTTTAATTCCCTTGTTTTGTATAAAAACACTTGAAGTTTAGGCTGTCCAAACTAAATCCAGCCCCAAATTGGTAATAACAATGGCGACAGCTTCAACTTTCCATCTAATTGCAAGTCATTCTCTTAGGTGCTTAAAGAACAAGGCATATAAGTATCCAATGAAAAGATCACAAGGCAAGTCATCTTTGCTCAAGATCTGATTCACTGCATTGTTCTAATAGCAGGTACTATCATTTTATCCTATGTTCATTTTTCCATGCTGAAACTGTCCTTACCAGCAAATCCTGTTGTGTTTTGCTTTTGTTCTTTCTTCATGGCGGACATACTGTTGCTCAAAATAATATTTTTTGTACATTATTAGCTCTATAATGGTTTCTCTAGGTTCAACTGTGGGTAACTTAAAATTCAGATAATTAGACATTTTTTAATCTTTATATTCAGTTATCTTCTAAGTCCCTGCCTATAAACTACTGCTGTAACCTGACTGCCACCATGCGTAAAGCAAAACCATAGCTATAGTTCAGTGATTAAAAAAGGGAAAAAATCTCTTAAAAAATTAAAAAGGGAAAAAACTGAACTAAATTACCAACAAGGTTTTAAAAATACAAAAAAGGGCATGAAGGTTGGCAAAGTTCAGACTTCTCTGACTCTACGCTAGATAACCCATTCTCTATTTCACTAATCCTTTAAGGTCTCCCCTCTTCCAATCAAGCTATGCTTCAAATTTTACCCCATGAACATGTCATGCTAATTTTCCTCTCAAAACTTTTATGTTTTGCTTTTTTTAATATTGTTTTTCTCATTTTTATTTGTTATTTTTTTTTAGAGAGAGAGAGTCGCATGTGCGGGTGGGGGTGGAGGAGGAGAGGGAGAGAGAGAGAATGTTAAGCGGGCTCCACGCCCAGTGCAGAGCCCAAGGGGCTCAATGCGGGGCTCCATCTCATGACCCTGAGATCATGACCTGAGCTGAAATTGAGTCGGACACTCAACCAACTGAGCCACCTAGACACCCCAAATAAATATTTTAAAACAACAAAAACAATAAGAAGAATCTCTCCCAATATAGCTCTACACCAATCAATTCATGAATCATTAAATGAAGAATAAGACAGTCTTTCTTTTGGTGGATTAAGCCTCAGAAATCAAGTATAAAGGGCGCCTGGGTGGCTCAGATGGTTAAGCATCTGCCTTCGGCTCCGGTCATGATCCCAGGGTCCTGGGATCGAGTCCCGCATCAGGCTCCCTGCTCCTTGGGAACCTGCTTCTCCCTCTGCCTCTCTCTCTCTCTCTCTGTCTCATGAATAAATAAATAAAATCTTTAAAAAAAAAGAAATCAAGTATGAAAACATATATAAGCAGTATGTTTTAAGACTTCATATCACTCTGGTAGACATAGACTAGAAAGTTAGCTCAAAGATGAGGGTAGATCTATAATGGCTAGAAGTGCTGGGGACTGTTTACGAGAAATCAAACTCCAAGTTAAATAACAGAACCACAATAGGTAAGAACCCTCATAATTAAAGGCAAAGATGTGAAGAGTTTCAGAGTATTGGAGACATTAAATGTTGCCATTTCTGTAGTTAAATACTGATTTAAAGGCATGAACACACCTATGTCATGAAGGTACATAAAGGAAAAAGAATCTATATGTAATTTAGAATGGCTCTGGATAATGCCCAGTGAGGGCTGAAAGAAAAAGTCATATATAAGACATTTCCTAAAGGAACAGGAAATAAACAATAAACAGGAACTGAGGGATATCAAAATCTTTTAGAAAAGAGCAAAAGGAAAGACATTTCCAAAAAGGGTGATCCATAGGATCAAATATAGCACAGAGGACTTCCTGTTTCAAAACGGTCAAATTAAACATCTCTGTGTCCTGTCTTCTTTCTGTAAAAGTGAAGAAGAAAACAAAAAGAAAATACATCTTCAGTGAAACTAAAAGGGAGCTAAACTCCAATTCCAGCAAATAAAGAAAGACCAGAGGAGAGACTGGACTAGGTAGGAAAGAAACTTGGAGATAGTGGCTGTTCTTTCTTATCTCAGACAGAAAGCACAGTGAACAGAGTTCCTCTGAATAGAAGGAACACTGTGCGCAGAATGAACTAGTTATTTTTTGCAACAGTGTGATCCAGATGTGTTGAAACTGGTGGCAGGAACATAATGGTCTTCATCTGGCCCTATCAAATGGTAGGGAAGACAGGACTAAATAAGAAGATGCAAACAGCTATTATTCTTATATAAGCAGTCTGTGGACATAGGAGAGTAGAAGGGATACTGCAGGGTGCCTGGGTGGCTCAGTTGGTTGAGCGACTGCCTTAGGCTCAGGTCATGATCCTGGAGTCCCGGGATCGAGTCCCGCATCGGGCTCCCTGCTCAGCGGGGAGTCTGCTTCTCCCTCTGACCCTCTTCCCTCTCGTGCTCTCTATCTCTCATTCTCTCTCTCAAATAAATAAATGAAATCTTAAAAAAAAAAAAAAAAAGAAGGGATACCGTACGCTAGAGGAAGCATGCAACTGATAATCTCTGATCTGGAAGAAGTAAAGGGCAAACCAACTCTCAATACAAAACCCTGAATGATAAAGGAAGTTGTTATGAGTGATAAGGGTTTCCCATTCACTCAGAGCATTTTTCCGGACACTCTTCGACACTCTTCTGTAAATAATTGGTCCAGCAAGAAATAACCTCACTTAAAGATGAGTAATGGTGATAGTAAAAGGAATCTGCAGCAGCAATATGCGATAATGCTAATTAGAACCAAAAAACATGAATATACAAGTTGAAATGAAAAACTGACAGTGATTGATTAATAGGCCTCAAAAGTTCTAAAGCTTTTAAAAAAAAAAGAAACCTGGGGCACCTGGAAGGCTCAGTCGTTGAGCGTCTGCCTTTGGCTCAGGTCAGGATCCCAGGATCCTGGGATCGAGCCCCGCATCGGGCTCCCTGCTCGGTGGGAAGCCTGCTTCTTCCTCTCCCACTCCCCCTGCTTGTGTTCCCTCTCTTGCTGTGTCTCTCTCTAATAAATAAATACAATCTTAAAAAAAAAAAAAAAGAAACCTATGGGCATCCAAGGCAAACAAATCAAGTCACCTATGAGGGGAACCAATCGGACTTCAGAGGTCTCCAAGCAATATTCAAAGCCAGGAGATAGTAGAGGATTATTTAAAGTCTTCAGAGAACTGTCTACAGAACAAACAAATAAACAAAGAAACAAACAAAAAAACTAGGAAAAAAAGTATGACCCAAGAATTTTATACACAGCCAAATAATAAAGGGTAAGAAAAAAAGATATTTTCTTATGGGCAAAAACTCAAGGACCTAGTTCCCAATAAATTATAAGTTCCATGAGGACAGGACTTTGTTTTGTATACTGTTACATGCTCATGCCCAAAATAGTATTTTATCTTTATTGCTAGAAATATAAATGTGGTTTTCTTTCCTTCATACCTTCTACTTGGTTGTTGAAGTATATATGAAAGCTATTGATTTTTATTTGTTAATTTGATATCCTACCATCTCACTGGATTCTTTTACTGTTTGTTATACTTCTTCAGTTGATTCTCTTGTGTTTTTCAGGGATACAATTTTATCTTAAAGATGAGTTTATAGATTCCTTTCCAATGACAGAAAGCACAGTGCTGAAAGGACAGACAGAAAGTACAGTACTGATTTTTTTCTCTTATCTAATACTTTGGTATAAACTTAAGAAATATACAAAAGCTATAAAGGGAAAACTTGGAAAGCATTTATGAAGGATACAAAGTAGATGTGAACAAAGACAGGGCATGTTCTTTAATAGAAAATCTCAACATTCTAAAGATGTCATATCTCTAAAAGTTAATTTATATACCTAATACATTCCCAATAAAAAGTCCAATAGGTTTTTCTCTGGAAATAGAGAGTTGTATCTAACATTCATATGGTAAAATAACAATCAAGAAGAGCCAGCACAACCCTGAGAAAGAATGGATGCAACTGGGAAAGAAAGGGACTCAGTGTCAAGGATAAGAGGGAGACTTACTTTTTAATGTATCTTTTGGATTGTTTATGTTCTTTAACCAAGTGTATATATACATTTTTCTTTTGAGAGAGCAATATATATATATTTTGGAGAGAGCAAGTGGGTGGGGGAGGAACAGAGGGAGAGGGAGAGAGAAAATCCCAAGCAGTCTGCACACCCAGCATGGAGCCCAACCTAGGGCTCGATCTCATGACTCAGATCACGACCAGAGCCAAAATTAAGAACAACTGGATGCTTAATGGACCCAGGTGCTCTGAAGTATGCATATTTACATTTTTAAAAAATTAACATAACGGAAGGTGGGAATAAGTAGGAGTAAGGCACCGATTTCTAAGGCAGAAACTTAAAGCTACATGGGCTTGTGAAGGTTGTGAACTAAAATCGGAATTGTGAATACTGTTAGAGAATATATGTCTATAGCTTTTCAAAATGGAAAGAAATTGAAAGGAATCTAAGTGTGAAACAAATATACTTTTAAAATACTACACATCTATGAAATGCTGAATACATAAGGAATTAAAACTAAGGGAAACACTAAGGAAAAAGAGAGCTTAAAGATCATAGAGAGGGACAATAATCCTGAAACTGAGGCAATAAATGAATTCAAGAAGGTTGGCATCCTGAAATCCGATGGAACTACCAGCCCTCTAAAATTTGGAAAAGGAGGATAGCTCCAGTACAGGAAGAAAATAGTATCTGGAAATGTCACAGGAATCCAATCCATTCATACTGCTTGTCACCCTGGAACACTAGGGCTTTTAAGAAAATCTTGGAAAATGTAAAATGGTGTCAACCACATTAACAACTGTCATGTGGCTTTCTCATTCAGAGCTGCCTCTTTACTTATTCACCTGGACAGTGCCTCCCAAGCATTTCTTCCTCTACCACCCATGGCTCCTCTTCCTGCTCCAACTTGAAGATCACATCTGGTTTGGTGACTTGATAACCTATTACAGGAAACAGCAAAGCACTTGCATGTTAATGCTGGAGACCACCATCCACACCTGGGGCTGAGTCTTAGGAGCTTGAGGGCCTTTGAAGGATGAGGACAAAGGAATTTCTAAAGTGAGACAAAGTAATCAGACTTTACCCTGAAGATGAGTACATACAATCATGTAAAGACAAGGCAGACTAAATTCACCTGGCAAGTTAAAGTCTTCATACGCTTCAAAAATGGAAAGGAATTCCATGAAAAATTGCAAAGCTACCCTTACCCACTGTGACTAGGTTGCTGTAGTTCTCTAGCATCACATCCCGGTACAAGTTCCTCTGAGCAGGTTTCATTTGCTGCCATTCCTCCTGGGTGAGGTCCACAGCAACATCCTTAAATGTCACTGTTTCCTGTAAAAACCAATCCTAATTAATATGAACTCATCAAACTTCAATGGAGTGGTCAAAATATGTAAGAACTCATGTCCATCATGAACTCAGGGATCAGAGTTCACTACAAACTGTGTATCAAGTCTTCATATTTACCTAATCTTATATTACACCGTGAGGGAAAACAAACCATAGTGGAAATATCCTGTAAGATGTCGATTATTGAGTTAATAATCAACTTAAGCATTCATCATCTATTATGCAGGAAACTGAACATAGTGGTCACTGATTTGTACTGGTCTGTGACAGAATTGAAAGAGTTAGACATGACTCACAGGTAACTGTCTCAGAACCTGTCCAAGTGACTGTGTGACCTAGTGAGAAAGGGAACATGGAGAAAGTGGAGAAGGAAGAGAAATAAGGCAGGAGGAATGAGGAGAGGTATGAAAATTGGAATGTGCAAAATTTGAAATTTCTATACAACTTCTAGATGGAAATGTCCACTATGCAGTTAGAGGTACGAAGAAAGATGAGAATTAGCCATCAACCTAAAATTGAGAGCTGAATCCACGGCTGAAGGATAGGAGTAGTAGAGAACATACATAGTGGGTAAAGGTCCAAGGACAGAATCAACAGTTAGGCATCAAAGAAAGGGACTCAGGTTTTTGTTTCTTGTTTGTTTTATTTACAATCAGAGGATGAAAATTAAAATCATGACAGCAATGTAAGAGAAGCCAAGAAACTAATGACAAATTCCTGGAAAAGAATGTTACTTGATCACATATATCTAACTCTTCCTCCCCACTTAAAAACTTCAATATTCAAATAAGGAAGTAAGGAAAAAATCTTTATCCGTAAAGGTGCTAAGATAAAAAAGCACCCATATATCCCACATTCGGGAGAATTTATTCAAGAAATAGTACACACGAGGGGCACCTGGGTGGCTCAGTCGTTAAACGTCTGCCTTCAGCTCAGGCCATGATCCCAGGGTTCTGGGATCGAGTCCCGCATCGGGGTCCCTGCTCCGTGGAAGGCTGCTTCTCCCTTTCCCACTCCCCCTGCTTGTGTTCCCTCTCTCAAGGTGTCTGTCTCTGTCAAATAAATAAATAAAATCATAAAAAAAAAAGAGGGGCGCCTCGGTGGCTCAGTTGGTTAAGCAGCTGCCTTCGGCTCAGGTCATGATCCCAGGGTCCTGGGATCGAGCCCCACATCAGGCTCCCTGCTCAGTGAAGCCTGCTTCTCCCTCTCCCTCTGCATCCCACTCTGCCTACTTGTTCTCTCTATCTCTCTGTCAAATAAATAAACAAAATCTTAAAATAAAAAAAGAAATAGTACAAATGAAATAGACAAAATGGGAAATACAAATGAAAATCACCAAAGGCTGGATTGCAATTAGTGTTCCTTTTTTTTCTTTAAGATTATATTTATTTATTTGAGAGAGAGAGTGTGTGTGTGCACGCATGAGCTGGAGGAGGGGCAGAGGGACAAGCAGACTTCCCGCTGAGCAGGGAGCCTGACACAGGGCTCTATCCCAAGACCCTAGGATCATGACCTGAGCCAAAGTCAGATCTTAACTGATTGAGCCACCCAGGCGCCCCTGCAATTAGTGTTTCTGAGACACTGTCTCTATGATCTATGATCATTACTACCATCAACATTATCATCACTGTCATCTACTGAGTAGTTATACACCAGGTACTGTAATAATTTCTTTAGATATGTTAACTTCTAAAATAACCTGGTAAGGTTATGCAGTGGCTACTTTATCCATTTAAAAAGTAAGGAGGGGCACCTGGCTGGCTCAGTCCGTAGAGCATGTGACTCTTGATCTTAGGATTGTTCACTACACAATGGGTATAGAGACTACTTAAAAATAAAATCTTTAAGGAGTGCCTGGGTGATACAGTCAGTAAAGCATCCGACTCTTGGTTTCAGATCAGGTCATGATACTCGGGTCCTGGGATCGAGCCCCGTGTTGCCCAAAGGATCTGCTTAAGATTCTCTCTCCCGGGGCGCCTGGGTGGCTCAGTTGGTTAAGCGACTGCCTTCGGCTCAGGTCATGACCCTGGAGTCCCGGGATCGAGTCCCACATCGGGCTTCCTGCTCAGCAGGGAGTCTGCTTCTCCCTCTGACCCTCTTCCCTCTCATGCTCTCTATCTCTCAAATAAATAAATAAAAAATCTTTAAAAAAAAAAAGATTCTCTCTCCCTCTGCTTCTGCCCTTCCTGCTTGTGCGTGTCTCTCTCTCAAATAAATAAATAGAATCTTAAAAAAAAAAACTTTAAAAATAAGTAAATAAATAAATAAAAATGAAAAGTAAGGAGACCAGGGTTAAGAATAACTCTTCCAGGGTCATAAAGCTTCATATGTGGTAAGAGCTGGATTGTAGCCCAAGCAGTGTCATTACACTTTTTCTCCAACTTAGCAGGAGGAGTCTCAGAATCCCACAAATATCCCCTGACTCAAGACAGACAACTGGACACACTTGTGCATTTGAAACCTCTCTTGCTGAGGTTGAAAGCATATGAAATCACCAATGATGGGAAACTACAGGACAAATATCATGACCAGAAAAAAAAAATCAAAGGCCAATGATGATGGGACATGATCCTGATTTGGAGAAGCAGACAGAAGTCAGATTGAGCAGTAGGGAAGACTGAAAACAAAACCAGATGTAGAAAACTAGCATCTGGTACAATCTAGGAGCAAAAGCAGATATAAAGTATTTTTTCTGTCAGTACCCAATATTGTATTAGCCAAATTAGCCAAATAAACTTACAAAAACTAGTACTTAAGATTTTAGGTAAAGAGTGAGGGAATAATCATTAAAATAACTTTGGAGCAAATTACCTGGTATATATGAGTTGGTAAATGTAAAAACAAATTAAATTTACACTTAAAAAAGTTATAAATATAAATATTTACAGTTATAAAATAACTTTTATGTTATAATTTATTGTAATGATATTATAATTTATTGTAATTATAATTTTATAATTTTATATTATATACTTTAATATAAATATTAAAGTTATACATATATACATTTATATAGATATAAATCTCTAAAAACAGTTATCTTGATCATTTTAATAAATTAAATACTTGTCAAGCCTAAATCAAGAAAAAAAATAAAACATAATAATTCAAACTGGGATATAAAACGAACATGTAGTAAAAGAGTGTCAAGTTTTGAGAGGAATTCTACTTTGAGATAGCAGTATGAGGTACTCTATGGATGCTTCCCAGTAAAACAGGCATAACTGGTGAAAATTTTGTTTTTTGTTTTTAAATTTTCAGTCTCTGGAAATTACCCTAAGGGCATAAAGCAATGAAGAACCATTTATTCAAGAAAACCTACTAAAACTTGGGGCGCCTGGGTGGCTCAGTCATTAGGCATCTGCCTTCGGCTCAGGTCATGATGTCAGGGTCCTGGGATCAAGCCCCACATTGGGCTCCCTGCTCGGCGGGAAGCCTGCTTCTCTCTCTCCCACTCCCCCTGCTTGTGTTCCCTCTCTCGCTGTGTCTCTCTCTGTCAAATAAATAAATAAAATCTTAAAAAAAAAAAGAATCAGGAAAAAAGACAACTAAAGAGAAAGAAGTCAGAAGAAACCTCAAAGACTGGCCTCAAAAACTACCCCTGCCTGAATTCAATGAGATCATAAAGTGGAGCAATTTATGTTCCAGGCATTGTCAAAAACAATAACGCAATCCGTTGGCAATCAATAGATGTGATACCAAACAAGACAGACAACTTAAAAAAGAGGTAGAGGAAATGGACAAAGAGAGCCCTTCTAACACCACCATCATCCTAGAGTGTCTTTGCACATGCCCAAGGCTATACCTTCTGAGATGTGACCCCAAAGTATCACACTATAGGGGAAACAGATTTCACTAAAATAACATAGGCAAGTCACTGAACAAATGTGTAAGTAAACAAAAATAAAAACAACTCTTAGAAAAGGAGGGATGGGAATCAGTAACCAGAACTGTTACACTATATAAGGTAAGTGTTCAGTTTTTAACAAAAAATTACAACAGGAAAAGAAACAGGAGAGCGAAATCCATACAGTGAAAAAAGGAGGCAACAGAAATTGCCTGGGAGGGGCACCTGGATGGCTCAGTCGTTAAGCGTCTGCCTTCGGTTCAGGTCATAATCCCAGGGTCCTGGGATCGAGCCCCACAGCGGGCTCCCTGCTCTGCGTGAAGCCTGCTTCTCCCTCTCCCACTCCCCTTGCCTGTTTTCCTTCTCTTGCGTTCTCTCTGTTAAGTAGATAAAATCTTAAAAAAAAAAAAGAAAGAAAGAAATTGCCTGGGAAAGGGCTCAGATGTCAGGTTTAACAAACTAAGACTTCAAAGCGTCCATTATAGACATAGCTAAAGGAAACCATGATTAAAGAAAGGACAGTATATATATATTTTGGATACAAAGGAAGACGGCTAGATGGTCCCACGAACACAACTAGATAATTATGAAATCATCCTAAAATACCCCAGAAATATATCTGAAGATTAGTTGAACTCTACAACTAAAGGTAAAGAGGCCACATCGAAGAAAATGTGGAGACACAGATAGGAAGAGCAGCTGATCATGGCCCCTGTAGTGGGGAGGGAGCTGTACTCACAGAGAAGGGTGAGAGACCGACTAGCACACAGGGGAGCACATGGGGAAAATGAATTATCACAGCAACTGGTTTGGACAGCGAGCGGGCCTAAATTTGATGAGTTCTTGCTACCAATGGGACTTAAAGTCTAGAGTTTTGTGGTTTTTTTTTTAATTTTTGAAAAAGATTTTATTTGTCAGAGAGAGAGAACACAAGCAGGGGGACCGGCAGGCAGAGGGAGAAGCAGGCTCCTGGCTGAGCAAGGAACCCGATGTAGGACTCGATTCCAGGATGCTGGGATCATGACCTGAGCCAAAGGCAGATGCTTAACCGACTGAGCCACCCAGGCTTAGTCCCAGGCCTAGAGTTTTAAAGGTCAGCATGCATGGCTCTGAGAGAGCTTGGAGGACATTGGGGCTACTCTTGGAGAAAAGTCAGGGTAAACAGCCCACAGAAATAGTGTGGAAACAGTGATCTGAAGAGTGCTTGGGGCACACAATGGGGAAGTTAGTTGCTCATCTTGGAGTGTGTCCCAGATAGGCAGCATTTACAGAGACCCACCTGGGAACAAAGGAACTGTGTAGCACCATCTCCCTCCCCAACTCATCAGCATAAGCACAGGGCCACCTGTGGAAACCAGTGCAGTGCCCACACTGGTACCTATCTTGCTTACACCAAGCCTGCCCCCTCTGTGCTTCAGAAGAACTGCCCTTCCCAGTCATACTTGCCTCAGTCCCAGTTTGGAGGGTCCCTTCCCCCAGAAGACTGGCTCAAACCCCTGCAAACACTGTGTCTCTTGACCTGGGAGTACTGTGAGGCCTTAGCTATAAATATTTATGCACCCAACATGGGAACACCCAAGCATTACCCTGATGAAAAAACCAGATAAAGATATCACAAAAAAGAGAACTACAGGCCAGTATCTCTGATGACCATAAATGCAAAAACCCTCAACAAAATACTAGCAAACCAAATCCAACAATACATTAAAAAAATCGTTCACCATGATCAAGTAGGATTTACTCCTGGGTTGCAAGGGTGGTTCAATATTCTCAAATGAATCAATGTAACACATCACACCAATAAGAGGAAGGATAAGAACCATACGATCATTTCAATAGATGCAGAAAAAGCATGTGACAAAGTACTACACCCATTCATTTTATTTATTTATTTATTTTTATTTTTTAAAGATTTTATTTATTTATTTGTCAGAGAGAGAGAGCAGCAGGCAGAGGGAGAAGCAGGCTCCCCGCTGAGCAGGGAGCCCTACGTGGGACTCAATCCCAGGACCTTGGGATCATGACCTGAGCCGAGGCAGATGCCTAACCAACTCAGCCACCCAGGCACCCTATATCTATTCATTTTAAAAAGGCTCAACAAAGTAGGTTTAGAGGGAACATACCTCAACATAAGAAAGGCCATATATGAGAAATCCATGGCTAACATCATCCTCAATGGGAAAAACAACCTTTCCTCTAAGATCAAGATCAAAACAAGGTTGTCCACTCACACCACTTTTATTCAACATAGTACTGAAAGTCCTAACCACAACAGTCAAACCTCAAAAAGAAATAAAAGGCATCCAAATCAGTAAGGAAGAAGTACAACTTTCATTATTTGCAGATGATGGTGATACTGTATAGAAAACCTGAAAGACTCTGCCAAAAAACTGTTAGAACTGATAAATGAATTCAGTAAAGTTGCAAGATGCAAAATCAATCTACAGAAATCTGTTGCATTTTTCATACAATAATAATGAAACGGCAGAAAGAGAAATTAAGAAAATAATCCCATTTACAATTACACCAAAAATAATAAAATACTTAGGAATAAATCTAACCAAAGAGGTGAAAGACCTGTACTCTGAAAACTATAAAATAGTGATGAAAGAAACTGAAAATGACAAACAAAATGGAAAGACATGCCATGCTCATGGACTGGAAGAACAAATATTGTTCAAATGACTATACTGTCCAGGGGTGCCTGCCTGGCACAGCTGGAAGAGCTTGTGACTCTTGATCTCAGGGTCATGAGTCAAGCCTCCCGTTGGGTATAGAGATTACTAAAAACAAACAAACAAACAAACAAAACCCCCAAGCCTCCATATATATATATATAAACTTTTAAAAAATGTCTATATTACCCAAAGCTATCTACACATTTAATGCAATCCCTATCAAACTACCAATCAATTTCACAGAGTAGAACAAACAATTATAAAATTTGTATGGAACAAGAAAAAGTCCTAAATAGCCAAAGGAATCTTGAGAAAGAAAAGCAGGGGCACCTGGCTGGCTCAGTTGAAAGAGCATGCTTGATCTTGGAGGTAGGGAGAGGCTGTGGTTTCAAACCCCATGCTGGGTGTAGAGGTTACTTAAAAACTTTAAAAGGAAAGAGAAAAGAAAAGCTGGAGGCATCACAATTCCAGACCTCAGGTTATATTACAAAGCTGTAGTAATCAAAACAGGATGGTACTGGCACAAAAATAGATCAATAGAACAGAATAGAAAATCCAGAAATAAATCCACATTAATAAGGTCAATTAATCTTTGACAAAGCAGGAAAGAATATCCAGTAGGAAAAAGGCAGTTTCGTCAACAAATGGTGCTGGGAAAACTAGACATCAACATGTAAAAGAATAAAAGTGGAGGGGCACCTGGGAGACTCAGTTGGTTAAGTATCTGCCTTCAGCTCAGGTCAAAATCCCAGGGTACTGGGACCGAGCCCCACATCTGGCTCCCTGCTCAGTGGAGAGCCTGCTTCTCCCTCTCCCTCTGCTGGCCACACTCCTGCTTGTGCCTTCTCTGTCAAACAAATAAATAAAATCTTTTAAAAAAGAATGAAAGTGGAACAGTTTCTTATACCATATAGAAAAATAAATTAAAAATGGATTAAAGACCTAAATGTGAGACCTGAAACCATAAAAATCCTACAAGAGAGCAGAGGCATTAATTTTTCTGACACTGGTGTAGCAATTTTTTTCTCAATAGGTCCCTTTAGGCAAAGGAAACAAAAGCAAAAATAGACTTGCACCCCAGTGGCAGAGATGTGAAGGCCCTCCCTATGCTTCCTCCCCATCGAGTCGGTGCTCTCCCTCACTCTCCTCTCTTCATCCCCAAGGAGAAGACAGAGCTCATCCAGAAGGTGAAGCTGGCTGAGCAGGCCAAGCGCTACAACATGGCAATTTGCATGAAGGCCAAAACCGAGCAGGATGCCAAGCTGTGCAACAAGGAGCACAATCTGCTCTCCATGGCTTATACAAATGTGGTCAGGGATGCAGGTCAGCGTGGAGAGTCATCTGGAGCATGGAGCTGAAAAGTGACACCTCCAATAAGAAGTTGCAGCTGATTTAAGGACTACTGGAGAAAGTGGAGTCTGAACTGAGGTCCATCCGCATCACAGTATTAGAATTGTTGGACAAGTATTTAATAGCCAATGCGACTAATCCAGAGAGTAAGGTCTTTTACCTGAAAATGAAGGGAGATTACTTGAGGTACCTTGTTGAAGTGGCATGTGGTGATAATCAAAAACAAACAAGCTTCCCAAGGAGCTTACCAAGAGGCTTTTGATATAAGCAAGAAAGAGATGCAACCTATATACCCAATATGCCTGGGGGTGGCTCTTAACGTTTCTGTATTTTACTATGAGATCCTTAATAACACAGAGCTTGCCTGCTCACTGGCTTAAACTGCTTTTGATGAGGACATTGCAGAACCTGATACACTGAATGAAGACTCATTCATAGACAGCACCCTTATCATGCAGTTGCTTCGAGACAACCTAACATTATGGACATCAGACCGTGCAGAAGAATGTGATGCATCAGAAGGGGCAGGGAAACTAAATGCATACAAGGTGTCATCCTTCTTCCCCTCAAGAAACCTTTTTATTCATCTCCATTTCTTATTCCATTTGGATTTCCTATAGCAAAGAAACCCATATATGTGTATGAAAACAACTGGTTATAGTCTTCACATTGCAGCTTTGGGAAAACTCATTTCTTGATCTGTTGTCTTGGCTTTCCTGGTATACAAGTTACTGTTATAGAAAAGTATTAATAGCTTCATTTCATATAAACATAGGTAATAGCCAAACACTTATGTAGAGGACTAAAAATATATCTGGTATGTAAATAATCTGAACCAGTTCTGCAAGTAACTGTGAAGATATGAAGATATTACTGTGAAGATATGAAAATGTAGTTCATTACAATTTAAAAAGTGTTCTACATAACTTCTTAATTTCTACATTCCCTCCATTACTCTTCTTTAGGGGTATCCTTTCAGTAAGCAACTTTTGCTTGAAAGAGTTGAAAGAGCATGCTTGATCTTGGAGGTAGGGAGCTCTTCCATGCTCTTAATGTATTTCTTTCTGGTAGGAATCCAGAGGTATTAGACTGAATGGAAATGCATTTGTCATTTCTGTGCTGGGGATCACAAACTGAAATGCCTCCCTTATCATATATGATGGAGATCTTGTGTTTCTGTGACAACAGGAAGTTTCCTTATTCATTTTTCATTTGCTGCTGTTTGACAAGTTCCCAATAAAAATTCACTTACACCTCCAAAAAAAGCAAAAATAAACTACTGGGACACATCAAAAAAACTTCTGCATAGTGAAGGAAAACAATCAACAGAACTAAAAGGCAACCCATGGACTGGGAGAAGGTATTTGCAAATGACATATCTGATAAAAGGTTAGTATCCAAAACCTGAGGACCAAAGAGGAGAAAGAATGAGGAAAAATAAACAGAGCCTCAGAGAAATGTGGGACATCAAGTGCACTATCAAATGTGCATATGAGTGTGTACCAATATACACATGGTGAAAGTACTAAAGGACAAGAAAAAGGTACAGAAAAACATTCCAAGAAGTAATAGCTGAACACTACCCAAATCTGATGAAAAAGTATCTATGAATCCAAGAAACTAAATGAGCTCCCACACACACACACACACACACACACACACACACACACACACAGATATATAATAGCAAAAATGCTGAAGGCCAGAGACAAAGGGAAAATCTTGAAAGCAAAGTTGTACTGGAGTAAGACAAATGACTAGATGGGAACTCCAAGCCATATGAACAACGACAAAAACTAGAAATGGTAAATAAGGATAATTTAACAAATGTTGTAAATATATACTTGCTCTCCTTTCCCTTCCTAGCTTTTTAAATAGATGTAACATGGAATGCATTAATGATTATAATACTACATTGGGTTTGTAACATAGATGTACTGTACATAACAATAATAGTACATAATGTGGAACAGAGAATACAGCTACATAGGACTAAATGTTTCTATATCTTAGTGGAATTTAGCATAAACTCGAAGAAGATTATGGTCAGTTAAAATGTATAAGATAAGCCCTAGAATAACCACAAAGAAAATATAGTGAAAAATCATTAAAGAAGTTAAAATTTTGGGGCATCTGGGTGGCTCAGTCGGTTAAGCATCCACCTTCGGCTCAGGATCCCAGTGTCCTGTGATCGAGCCCTGCATCAGGCTCCCTGCTCAGTTGGGAGTCTGCTTCTCCCTCTCCCTCTGCCTGCTTTTATGCTCGCTCTCTCTCTCTCTCTCTCTCTGTCAAATAAATAAATAAATAAAATCTTTAAGAAAAAAGAAGTTAAAATTTTACACTAGAAAACATTTACTTAATAAAAAAAAAAGCAGTAAAAGGAGAAACAAAATAGACATGAGACATGGAAAACAAAATAGCAAACATAAATCCAACAATTTTAGTGTTAACATTAGCAGTAAATGGGTTAAGCAATCTAGAAAAGGGCAGACATTGGTGGAAAAATAAGATCCAACTACATGCTGTGTAGAAGGAGACATACTTTAAGGTCAAACATAAAAATAGGTTGAAAGTAAAAGGACTGAAAAAGATATATCACGTCAAGAACAATAATGAGAAAGCTGAAGTGCATATGCTAATATTAAGTAAAATAAACTTTAAAACAAAAACTGTTACTAGAAATAAAGAACATTTTGTAATGATAAAAGGGTAAATCCCATAAAAAGAATAATTATAAACATATATGTACCTAAGAGTCTCAAAATACATGAAGCAAAATATGACAGAATTGAAGGGAGAAACTGGCAATTCAACAATAAAAGCAGGAGACTTCAAACACCACTTTCAATAATGGACAGAGCACATAGGCAGATTATTAGCAAAGAAATAAAAGACTTGAACAACATTATAAACCAACTAGATCTAACAGATGTATATAGAACACTCCACCCAACAACGGTAGAATGTACATCCTTCTCAAGCATACATCAAACACTCTCCAAGATAGACAATATTTTAGACAAAAAAGAAGTCCCAATAAATTTAAAAGGATTAAAACTGTACAAAGTATGTTCTCTGATCACAATGGATAAAAATTAGAAATCAGTAAGAGAAAGAAATCTATGACATCCACAAATATGTGAAAATTAAACAACACTCCTAAATAATGAATGGTTCAATAAAGAAATCACAATTGGGGCGCCTGGGTGGCCCAGTCATTAAGCAGTTGCCTTCAGCTCAAGTCGTGATCCCAGGGTCCTGGGATCGAGCCCCACACTGGGCTCCTTGCTCAGTGGGAAGCCTACTTCTCCCTCTACCACTCTCCCTGCTTGTGTTCCCTCTCTTGCTGTCTCTCTCTCTCTCAAAAAATAAATTTAAAAATCTTAAAAAAAATAAAAATAAAAAAATAAAGAAATCACAATGGAAATTACTAAATGCTATGAGATGAATGAAAATGAAGACACAATATAATAAAACTTATGTGATGCTACTAAAGAAAGACTTAGAGGGAAATCTATAGCTGCATTAAGGTAATACCCACATTAGAAAAGAAGAAAGATTGCAAACCAATACCCTAACTTTTCAACTATAGACACTGGAAAAAGAACAAACTAAACCCAAAGTAACCCAAAAGAAAGAAATAATAAACATTAGGTCGGAGGTCAATAAAATAGAGACTGGAAAAATGATAGAAATATCAGTGAAACCAAAACTTGGGTCTTTGAAAAGATCAACAAAATCGACAAACTGCTCATTTGACTGAGCTAAAAAAAAAAAGAGAGAGAGAGAGAGGACTCAAAACATTAAACTCAGGAATGAAAGAGGAGACATTACTACTAACCTCAAAGAAATAAAAAGGATTAGAGGGTAATATTATGCAAATAATATGCCAGCAAATTAGGTGATTTACATGAAATAGACAAATTCCTAAAAGACACAAACTAATGAACCTGAATCGAGGGGGAAAAAAAAAAAGAAAAAAGAAAATCTGAATAGACCTGTAACAAAGACATTGGAGGAGTAATCAAAACACTACCCCCCCCCAAAAAAAGCTCTGGCCCATGTGGCTTCACTGGTAAATTCTACCAAACAACAAAGAAAAGTTAACACCAATTCTTCACAAACTCTTCCAAAATAGAAGAGGAGAAAACACTCATTCTATAAGGCCAGTATTACCTTGATACTAATACCAAACAAAGACAAAAAAAGAAAACTACAGGCCATTATCCCTCATTAATACAGAAGTAAAAATCCTCAACAAAATATTAACAAATTTCATCCAACAAAATATAAAAAGGGAACATAGACATTTATAGCAACTTTATTCATAATTGCCAAAACTTAAAAGCAACCAAAATGTCCTTTAGTAGGTGAATGGATAAACAGTGGTATATCCAGATAATGGAATTTATTCAGCAGTAAAAAGAAATGAACTATCAAGTCATAAAAAGATATGGAGGAACCTTGTAACGCATCTAACTAAGTGAAAGAAGCTGATCTGAAAAGGCTACACACTGTATGATTCCAACTATATGATATTCTGAAACAGGCAAAACTATGGAGACAGTAAAAAGATCACTGCCATGAGTTGGGGCAGGAGAGTGGACCAATGAACAGACAGAGCACAGAGGATTTTTAAGTCAGTGAAAATACTTTGTATGACACTATAATGATGGATACATGCCATTATACACTTGTCCAATTCCATCAACTGTGCAACATCAAGAGTGAACCCTAATGTAAACTATGGATTTGGAAAATTATGATGTCAATATAGGTCCATAAATTGTAATACATGTACCATTCTGGTGGGGGATATTGATAATGGGGAAGGCTATGCATTCAAGGAGATAAGGAGTATATGGGAAATCTTTATACTTTCAACTTTGCTGTGAACTTAAAACTGTTCTTTAAAAACAAATAAACAAAAATATATAAAAATGATCATGTACCATGAGCAAGTGGGATTTATCCCAGGAATGCAATATTGGTTTAACACCTGAAAATGAACTAATGTAATACATGGTATCAATAGAATAAAAACAAAAACCATAGATCATCTCAACAGATGCAGAAAAAACACTTAACACCCAACCTTTTTTCATGATAAAAACACTCAACAAACTAGCAAAAAAGGGAAACTTTCTCAATGTTATATAAGGCATCCACAAAAAGTCCACAGCTAACATAATAAATGGTGATAGACTAAATGCTTTCCCTTTAAGGTCAGGAACAAGGATATACTTCTACATAGCAATGAAGGTTTTATTTATTTATTTATTTTTAATTAATTTATTTATTTGTCAGAGAGAGAGAGAGAGAACAAACAGAGAGAGCAGCAGGCAGAGGGAGAAGCAGGCTTCCCGCTAAGCAAGGAGCCCGATGCGGGACTCAATCCCAGGACCCTGGGATCATGACCTGAGCCAAAGGCAGATGCTTAACCGACAGAGCCACCCAGGTGTCCTACAATGAAGGTTTTAGACAAAGTAATTAGGCAATAGAATTAAATAAAAGGCATCCAGATTAGACAGGAGAAAATAAAACTATTTTCATATGGGATGATTTTTGAATATAGAAAATCTAAAGAATCCACTAAAATTCTATTAGAACAAACAATTTCAGCAAGGATGCATAATATGGGATCAACACAATCAGTTACATTTCTAGACACTTGTAGTGAACATCCAAAAATGAAATTAAGAAAACAATCCCATTTACAATAGCGTCAAAAAGAGGAAAATACTTAAGGATAAATTTAACAAAATAGGTTTCAAACTTATATTCTGAAAATTACAAAATATTATTGAAAGAAACTTTAAAGACCTAAAAAAAAGAAAGACATTCCATGTTAGTGGATTGTAAAACTTAATATTAGATAATAATACACCTCAAATTGATCTACAAATTCAATGCAGTTCATATCAAAATACCAGTTGTCTTTTCTGCAGAAATGGAGAAGTGATCCTAATAAAATTCTTATAAAAATGCAAGGGACACAGAATAGCCAAAAAAAAAATTCTGAAAAAGAAAAAAAACCCGGAGGACTCACACTTCCCAATTTCAAACATACTAAAGGCTACAATAATCAAGACAGTATGGTACAGGCATAAGGACAGACATAGGAGATCAATGAACTAAAACAGATTTCAGAAATAAATACTCACATTTTAGTGAATTTATTTTAGGCAAGGGTGCTAAGACAATTCACTGGGGAAAAGAAAAGTCTTTTCAACAAACGGTGCTGGGACAACCAGATTATGTGTATATGCAAAACAGTGCAGTTGGATCCCTACCTCACACCATGTACAAAAATTAACTCAAAGTGAATCAAAGACCTAAATCTAAAAGCTAAAACTATGAAATTTTTAGAAGAAAACATGGGTGTAGGAGCTTCCAGGTTGGTGAATACAAGGAAGTGTGCTTGGAGAGAGGATGGAAGCTCTGTGCTGAAGGAGAGATCTGGCTGAGATGTAAAACAAGGATGAGATGAAAAAGGAAATAGGCAGGATCAAGGATTGCCAACATAATAGAGATTCAACAGTAGAATTGAAATGCTCACAAGATGAAAAATAATTTTTTAATAGATATTGGAGGGTATAAAGAACAGAACTGTCAATGTGACTATGGAGGTCAGATCCAAGAAGCTCTCCTAGAATGTGAAGTAAAATAACAAAGAGATGAAAGTGTTGAAAGATGATGACAAATATGGAAGATGGAGAATGAAGATCTAATCTAAAAACTATACTCACTGTTGAGAAACCACAATACAAAGAAAAACCAAGGGCACAAATGAAAAAAAAATTGAAGGAGCTGAAATAAAAATAGAGATATTGTAACCTTGGATTAGGCAATGGGCTTTTATTTATTTTTGTTAATTTTTTTAAAAGATTTTATTTACTTATTTGAGAGAGAGACCAAGATAGCGACAGAGAGCACGAGCAGGGAGGAGAGAAAGAAACAGGCTCTCCACTGAGCAGGGAGTAAGGCTCGATCCCAGGACCCCAGGATCATGACCTGAGCCAAAGGCAGGCACCCACCCAACTGAGCCACCCAGGCACCCCAGTGGACTTTCAGATATGACACCAAAAGCGCAAGCAACAAAAGAAAAAAATGGACATCAAAAAATGTAAAAATTTTGTGCTTTCAAGAACTTCATCAAGAAAGTGAAAAGACAGGGGCACCTGGATGGTTCAGTCAGTTAAGCGTCTGCCTTCCACTCAGGTCATGATCCAAGGATCCTAGGACCTAGCCCCGCATCAGGCTCCCTGCTCGGTGGGGAGCCTGATTCTCCCTCTGCCTCTGCCCCTCTTCCTGCTTGTGCACACGTGCGTGCACGTGCGCGCGCTCTCTCTCTCTCTCTGAAATAAATAAATAAATAAATAAAACCTTAAAAAAAAAAAAAAAGAAGAAAGTAAAAAGACAACTCATAGCCTTGACTGGGGCTGTGGGGTGGGCTCATGTCTGCTCCTCAGGTGCTCATTCAGGTGAAAGGGCAGTTTCCTGGGGCAAGCTCTTCACTTAACTTGGTTCATGTACTCCAGCGATTTGCCAAGACCAGTTGACCTGCATCCCAAAGTAGAGCCCAAAACCCATAGTCAACATGCAGATTCCTAGCATGAGAATAAATGCCTGTTGTTCTACTGACAAAAGAAGCAGAAGAGTGGAATATATATCTGATTACATATACCTAACTGAAAAAATTTTCAGGGTACTAGGCTTTCAAAGTGGAGCCAGATTTAGACATTTTTCCTGGTTAACAATGAGGCTGTAGCGTCTGACATCAAAATTTACTGGCTTCAAAATTTACTAATTGTGTAACCTCAACAGCCAAATTTGAGCCTTAATTTCCTCATCTGTAAAGTGGCATTTTCCTCAACGGGTTGATGTAAGAACTAAAGGAGACAAAAGGTGAGAAGTACTCAGAACTAAGCTTGGGACCCACTAATCATTCAATAAATGTTTTAGGAATAGATAATCCCAATGGAATATAAACCATAACAAAGATAAAGAAAAACAAGAGAAAACATATTTTCCACTAGTTCTAATAAATTAGCATTAAAACATCTTTTCCACTAACCCTAGTGAATGAGCATAAATCTCACAGAAAAAAACCAAAGATTACATTCCTGACAAAACCTATAAACAAGTAACAAAAGACCTAGAAGTAAATATGAGTTAATTTCTGACTGTATAAAATGATGAATCAGTGCTTTATAATAGGCTACTTTTTCAAGATGTTAACTCTCTTTACACACATATGTTAAAAATGCCATATGAATAACAAGGAACAAAAGGGATTGAACCTTAAACAAATTCAAAATTTGTCATTAAGTTCTATTTTTTTCTCCTGTCAGAGAGAACCAAGAAAAAGATGGGTATCCCCCTGGCCCTGGCAACAAGACTTAACATTTTAAAAAGTTCTTGCTGGTATCACAGCACTCTCCTTTCCTTCATTTTTAAGATCCTTAATAGGACAAATTTTTTTTTTTTAAATAACAGTTTATAGTAGGGCATAAAGGCAATTACATGTCAGTTCTGTGGTATATATAATGACTGGCAACTTTTTCTAAAAGAGGATTTTTTCTTAAAGTTATACAAATATTAAATATGCCTTTAAAAACTTGGAGCATGACACTTTTTTTATATTTTTTCTTGGATATTTTATATTCTTATTTTTCAAATATATCCTAGACTCAGCTTGAATAGACTTGCCTTATTCTAAGAAAAATATTTAGAGTCTTTTTTTAAAGATTTATTTATTTAAGAGAGAGAGAGACAGAGAGAGTATGAGTGGGGGGAGGGGCAGAGGGAGAAGAAAAGGGAGAGACTCTCACGCAGACTCCCCACTGCTGAGTGAGTTGTGGATCCTGAGATCAAGACCTTGAGTCGAAACTTAACTGAGCCCCCCAGGTGCCCCAAAATATCTAGAATCTTTTTCAGATACGTCTGAAGATTAATTTAAAAAGAAGTTATATTGGTTTAATAATGATGGATCCTATCCAAAAAGTTTGTTTTAAAAATATACTTAAATCCTCTGAGGCCATATTAATATTTTAAAGGGTTTTTTTTCTCCCATACACATCAGATACTTTTTTCTTTATGGTTTTGTTTCTACTCTTACCATCTTCCATTTTATTTTTCAGCTGATTGTGGTTTAGATAGAGAATGCTATCGGTTTTTGTGTAAATTGTGTGTCCATATTGGATTCAGTTGTTATTTCTCTTCAGCTGCCCACACACATAACTATATCATCTAGATATCATAATTTTGCATGTACCTTCCCAGTTTTTATCTTCCATTTTTTTCTCTTTCTTTCTTATATGCCTAGGCATATAGTATTACAGTAAATAAATGTGGTAGCATGGGCGATCTGGTTGTGTTCCTGACTTTGGTGGGAATGTGTCTCATTTTCCCTAGTAAACATGGTGCGGGCTTTTAGCTTATTATGTGTGGAAAAATTGTAACAATATCGTGTTAATAAAGTGTCCTTTTACTCCTATTTTATAGATAGATTCTTTTAAAGTCTGAAGTTCTGGGGCGCCTGGGTGGCTCAGTCGTTAAGCGTCTGCCTTCGGCTCAGGTCATGGTCCCAGGGTCCTGGGGTTGCACCCGCATTGGGCTCCCTGCTCCACAGAAAGCCTGCTTCTCCCTCTCCCACTCCCCCTGCTGGTGTTCCCTCTCTTGCTATATCTCTCTCTGTCAAACAAATAAATAAAATCTTTTAAAATAAATAAATAAATAAATAAAATCTGAAGTTCTGATTTTTAAAAAAATTAGCAGCTCTATGAAGCTGATTATCTTTTTTTCTTGAATATGATGAGTTATATTAATAGATTCCCTTAACTTGAAACATCTTTGTGATAGAAAAAAAACTGCACTCAATTCTTCTCCAATTAGTCTATAAATTCTTTGCAATTCCAGGTAAAATCCCAACCGGATTTTTATTCCTTTAGAACGACATAAATTGATTCTAAAATTCAAATAGAACCATAGGGGTCTCAAAGTAGCTAAGAAATTTCTGAATGACTAGGAACAACATGTGTGTGGTGGGAAGTGGGGAAATCCTTGCCTAAGCAACAGGGTTATTTTAAAGTTACAGTAATTAAAACAATGTAAACACACACACATACACACACACAGAGTACAGTACTGGTACAGATGTAGACAAATAGATTAAAGGAACAGAATAAAGAGCCTAGAAACAATTAAGCATGCACATGATAAAGGTGGCATCACAAAAGAAATATCTATTTAACAACAGTGTTGGAACAACTGGTCTTCTACATGTAAAAATAATCCTAGTGATAGAATTACCAGTAAATTCCTACCTAAAGGGGCACCTGGGTGGCTCAGTTGGTTGAGTGACTGCCTTCGGCTCAGGTCATGATCCTGGAGTCCCGGGATTGAGTCCCATGTCAGGCTCCCTGCTCGGCAGGGAGTCTGCTTCTCCCTCTGACCCTCCCCCCTCTCATGTTCTCTCTCTCTCTCTCTCTCTCTCAAATAAATAAATAAATAAATAAATAAAATCTTAAAAAAAAAAATTCCTACCTAAAATCAATTACAAAATTAAATTCCAATTGGACTAAAGACTAAATATGAAAAACAAAGTTTTGAAAATAGACTATTTCTATAATCTAATATTATGAAAGATGTCTTAGAAAAGACCACCACTGGCAACTCATGAAAGGACTATTAAATATTGATGCTGTATATTAATGTTGACTGAATTTTTATTGTATGCACATATGTATCATATGCTAAATATAACTATCCAAATTTAAAATGCCTATACAACAAAAGATATATAACAACATAAAAGTGGCAGATTAGGAAAAGGTATCTATAGAAATCCTAATGACAAAGAAGCCATTCTTAAAATTCCCTAAATTCAAGTAGAAAAAGGACTAACAATACAAAATAAATAATATGAACAGTCAATTGTCAAAATTAGGAGTGGGCTTCAATCTGTATAGTATCATAGTGTAGTCCGAGAGTCAGGCTGTATGGGTTTGAATTCCGGCTTTATTACACACTTCATGCATGAAGTTATGTCCGCTTCTTAACCTCTGTGCTTTATTTCCCTTCTTTGTAAAAATTAAAATAAGATCTACTTTACAAGCTTCTGATAATGATTACATGAAATAAGCTATGTGAAGTTTATAGCATAATACACCTGGCACATAAAAAGTACTCAATAAAGCTATTATTGTAGGAAATTTTTCTAGCTGCTTTTCTACCTGTAGTCTATTCACATATAAAAGCTGCCATGGACTATATTTATATCCATATTCTAGAATGAATTTGGGACTGCAAGTCCAGGAACGGAGGCAGTCCATTTCTATTTGATAGTCCAAAACATCTGGCTCTCATATCTGACAGGAACTGTTACGAATTTTTTGACAGCTAAGAGTATCCCATTTGTAGATCATAACTCCTTGATCTCCAGCTTTTTACTATATAAAGAAAATGCATGTGTGAACTAATTATTTGGAATCCTCTTATAAAAGATGGTCATTACCCACCAATTTAAAATACACTTAAAAAAATCTATCTGCAAATCTGAATGGTCTGTTTCTTTTTGACATTAGTATTAAACATTTTTTTAAAGATTTTATTTATTTGACAGAGAGAGAGAGCGAGAGCAGGAACACAAGCAGGGCGGTGGGAGAGGGAGAAGCAGGCTTCTGGCCAAGCAGGGAACCCAATGTGGGACTCAGTCCCAGGACCCTGGGATCACAACCTGAGCCGAAGGCAAACGCTTAACAACTGAGCCACCCAGACGCCTCTTGACATTAGTATTTTAAAATATTTACTGGCCACTTTTATTTCTTCCAACTGCCTCTTCATGTTCTTCACACAATTTTCTATTTTCTTAATTACTGGTTTTTAAGAATTGTTGATATATTTATGCTATATGTATTACAAAAAATGTTCCCAGTTTTGCCTTATTACAGTGTTTATTGTAGTTTTACTGAAGAGAAGGATTAATTATATGAACCCAAATCAGGCATCTTCTCTTTTATCTCATTGGTTTCATATGTTAAACTAAAAAGGCAAGTCAATGAATATAGCCAACATATCCCAAGGTCTTTTCAGGTAGGAAGGATTTCTATAGCTAACAATTATTAACAATATTTATCATTTATGGAGCACTTAGTATGTGCATTTAACCCTCCTATTATTCCTATGGGATAAGTATGATTATTATCCCCATTTACAAACAATGTAACTGAGGCTAAAGAGATTAAACCTGCCATAATCATGCACTTAGTAAGTTGCTGGGCCAAGATTTGAACCCAAGCCTCTGTAGGCCTAGAGAAGCAAACAGGAGAAATAACCACACAAACCATAGTATCATACATCCAAAAGAAGTGTGTTTGTGTGTTTCAGGACGGGAAATAAGAACTGAGGAAAAGCGGTAGCGAAGTGGAAAATATTTAAACTACAGGGTGTGAGGGATTCCAGAGTTGGAAACAAAAAGAATCAAGAGCAAGGGAGAATGAGTCATTTTGCAAGAAGACAAAGAATACTGCATCTTCTAAGGCCATTAAAAAAAAAAAAAAAAGATGTGGAAAGCTGTGGATATAAGAACTGTAAGATTTTTCCATAGAATGCTAGTATATTTTAGTTCAATTTGATAAATCTCTATCAAAGAAAATATATATGTAGGGTCATTTGAAAGATGTGTTCCATTTACTCTTCCAGATAATTTTAGTTTTTAATCTTTGGCCAGGACAGACTTTAAAAAAAAAAAAAAACTGAGCTTAAAATTATAAGAATTATGGAATTATTCTGAATTTCTTTTTTACCTAGGTGCCAATGAAAAGCTTTCTTGATCTTGGGGTTGTAAGTTCGAGCCCCACTTTGGGTATAGTGATTACTTTTAAAAAATCTTTGAAAAGTTTTCTCTTTCCTTAATTATTAGCTTTTTCCTCATAAACAGGATAAATTATGGAATATATGGAATAAACTTTGTGTCCCAGGTTACTTTTGTCTCTTCAGCTCACATTCAGATTGAATTCAACGTAATAACTTTGTACGGACCTATTTCTGCACAGCCACATCCCAAATTTCACCTGGTTCTGATCTTCTATTTTTCCTTACCTTGATTTTCATCAATTTTGTTTTTTCCAATTTACTGGTAGGTTAAGGTAACCCCCTGCAACTGCAATGCAAAATAATGCAGCAAACAAATAAACACTTAAAACGTACAAGAGACCTGGTCATATCCTCTTCTTCCTCCAAAAGGCCAGAGTCCTGAGAATGCCAAGCTGAGGGAAGAGAAATAAAGCAGATTTATTTCAGAGCTCCAGACAAAGGCCTATAGAAATCTTCAGTACCAGGTGGCTATAATATCATCTATAATGATCCTCAGAGCACTGAGAAATGCTAACCACCACCAGGCAATAGAGATGCTGAAATGTATGTGAAAGACTAATGTTACCATACAGGGTCCGATGAGAATTTCTGGAGGGCTAAGTGTAGGGTGCCCAGTGAATCTATTGACAATATAAGCTTTCCCTAGGATCTTGTTATTTTATTCTTAATAGAAAATTTATCTCAAGTACATAATAATAAATACTACAAAGATTTAAGAATTATTTTATGAAACACTATAAAAAATATGGAAAAACTTTAATCAGGGGCAGGTTTAGGCATTGTGAACCATTTATATGATGGAATAAAATGCAGTCATGATTCTAAAACTGAGGGTTGCTGGAGTGGTGGGGATTGGGAGGGATGGGGTAGCTGGGTGACAGACATTGGGGAGGGTATGTGCTATGGTGAGTGCTGTGAAGTGTGCAAGACTGTTGAATCACAGATCTGTACCTCTGAAGCAAATAATACAGTGTATGTTAAAAAAAAAAAAGAAGAAGAAGAAGATAGCAGGAGGGGAAGAATGAATGGGGGGGAAATCGGAGGGGGAGATGAACCATGAGAGA
>NW_027397123.1:2868813-2882599 GCF_003265705.2 Callorhinus ursinus | reverse complement strand
GGATGGGTTAGCCTGGTGATGGGTATTAAAGAGGGCACGTTCTGCATGGAGCACTGGGTGTTATACACAAACAATGAATCATGGAACACTACATCAAAAACTAATGATGTCATGTATGGTGATTAACATAATAAAAAATTTTTTAAAAATCATAGAACAAAAAAAAGGAGAAAAAAATGCAGTCATGATTCTAATGATATTTTCAAGCAACTTAATTTTTTAATCTAAAAAATTCATGGCCTTCAGGTCAAAAATGTAAGAATGAATATTTGCATTTACTTCGGTTCTCTGAAATGAAAGTAAAGGAACAAAGGAAGTTGAGTTTCATAGAGAATGACTTCAGCAGATAAGAGATGTCAACAAATTTTGGAAGCTAGAGATTAGACAGATGACTGTGACCTAATTTAACTACAGAAAGTGGAAGCTTAAGGGAGGGTGGAGAAAGGGTGGAGAAACTATGGCAGAACCCTTGAAAGGCTTAGGAATGAAGGCACTAGGTACTTCTGCAGGCAGGAGTGTGGGACAGGAACTGAATGTAAGGCGTTGGAGCAATGTAGAGAAAAAAGGGAATTAAGTGAAAGTTGTAATATTGAAAGATGAGGTGTGTCCTCCCAACCCCCAATTTCCTACTGTGTTTGCCTTCCAAAGCAGTTCTGGCTTATACTCCTCAAGCAAAATCTAGGAAACTGACAAGCCCCCCCCCCAAAAATAGATACAGATCCCGACATTTAGTCAACTTTCAACCTCTAATAAAACACATATTAGAGGGGTTGGGGAGGGGTGGGATGAGGGAGACAAGAAAAAGGTTAGGTAGAAAACAGATAAACCCTTATCTCCATTGTCAAAAGTCAACAGGAAATATCTAAAACTGAGAAATCAAGCATGAGCAGTATGAGGATATTATTCAGGAAAGTGGAGCTGAATACCAAAATGTTCAAAATGGTTGCCTCTGGGGATTGGGATCAAGGGATGAGAAAGGATAGAGTAGGAAATTTTGTTTATGGTTATATATTTAACAGCCCTTTAAAAAAAATCTAAATGTAAGAAAAACAGAAATTACGTTTAAAATAGTTATTTAAAAAAAATCAAATAATAGTCAAGTGAATAAGTAAAAAACAAATATCTATGCTGCAGTCAATAACATCCATGTGAACTTTCTTTGGTAGGAGTACTAAATTTCCTAACTCTTTTTACTCGCTCTGCCCCTAAATGTACAGCTTTTCTCTCCTAAACTCTGTCCATCTCTGAGCCACCTCACCTCTCCTTTCCATCATCTGGGTTAAATGCTCCATTGTCATACAGCGACTGCTGATCTCTGAAGGCTGAGATGTCATTCAGGGCTTGTCCACTCAGGGCAGAAGGGTTAAGATAAGCTGTAGATCCATCAATTCCAGGGTCCACTCTATCTCAGGGCCCAGCAGCTTCCAGGAGAATTCTAAGGTCAGAAGGTCTCCTTCCATGATGGATAACTGCTCTCCAGGCTTCCTTTTACTCACATCACAGATTTGTCTTATCTTTGTGGAGGCAGGACCTGTGGGCTTATGATATAATTTCAATTTACTTGATGTTTTCTCACTAGATCCCTATGGTAACCAGCTTCCAAGATGAGTTCCAATGATCACTGCCTTATGGTATTCATGGTTTTTGTACACCCCCCCCCCACTGAATAGAGCTGTCCTGTTTAGCCAATAGGATATTGCAAAAACTGACAGTGTGTGACTTCCAAAGTTAGGTCATAAAAGACATTTTGGTTTCTGTATTGCACATTACACATTTCTGAATCACATACTTTGAAGGAAGTCAGCCACCATGCCATGAAGACTTCAACCAGCGCTAGAGAAGGGCTCCTGCCAGCAGCCAACACTAACTTGCCAGCCATCTAGGAAGCAAATCCTCCAGCCTGTCTAGCCTTCCAATGACTGCAGCTTTGTCAACATCTTGACTGCAACTTCATGAAATATGTGGGCCAGAGTATCCAGCTAAGTTGTTTCCCGCCCCTCACAGAGTATAAGATAATAAATGTTTATTGTTGTTTAAGCTACTGAATTTTGAGGTAATTTGTTACACAGTAGTAGATAACTAATACAGTCCCAAACAATTAGCTTCCTTGCTTGTAATTCACATTCCCTGGGGTTACTGACCAGAGATGCTGGATGCAAAGACAGAAAGAATCTGGCGGAAAATTCAAAGACTCAGCAACCTAGGTTGAACCAAGCACTCGAGAAAACGTCAAGACTCTAGAAACAAGGTAATCACAGCAGTGATGTTCACATAATATCTGCTCTTCAAGTATCTTCTGTGAGCATAAAGGTGTAGCCCAGTGCAAAGTTGAATCAACAGATACAAAGCTGAGTCAAAAAAGATTCAGATTTGCAGCAGATACAAAGTTGAGTCAAAAAAGATTCAAATTTGCAGCAACCGTAATATATGGTGATTAACATAACAATAAAAAAATTAAAAAAAATTTGCAGCAACCCCAGGTTTGGAGTAAGAGTTACAGCTATTCCATTTCCTATCTATCTCGGCAATTGAGGTAAAACACATTTGCAATTCAGAATTCCCATACTCTTCATCTGAAATGAGAATTATACTCCCATCACAATGATATTGGATGAATAAAATGGCTAAGAAATATTAACTTATCATATGCTTTGAGGCTTTACTAGGTAAAGAGTAAAAAAAATACTATACAAGAGAATAGACTAATACTTTCACTGTATGATAGAACAGAATAAAACAGAAATATTCAATTGTAATAAATTTTGAGATATTCCTAATATCCCTCACAGAATTTCTGTTTTTTTCCTCTATGGTAATTATCACTAACAAACTATATAATTTATTTACCATACACATTGTCTGTGTACCCCCTCATATAAATGCCATGAAAACAGGTATATTTTAAATCTCTCTTTGCCATTGATGGTAGGTGCTCAAAAAAATATGTTGATTAAAATGATGTAGCCACTATGGAAAACAGTATGGCAGTCAAAAAATGAAAAACAGAATTACCATATGATCCAAAAATTCCACTTCTGGGTACATACCCAAAAAAACTGAAAGCAGGGACTTGAACAAATTATTTGTATGCCCATATTTATAGCAGCATTATCTGCAATAGTCAAAAGGTAGAAGCAACCCAAGTGTGCATTGACAGATAAATGGATAAACAAAATGTGGCGTATACATACAATATTATTTAGCCTTAAAAAGGAAGGACATGACACATGCTTTAACATGGATGAACCTTGAAGACCTTATGCTAAGTTAAATAAACCAGTCACAAAAAAACCCACAAGTACTGTGTGATCCAACTTATATGAGGTATGTGTCAAATTCATATAGACAGAAAGTAGAATGGAAGCTGCTGGGACTGGGAGATCCAAGGAATGGGGAGTTATTGTTCAATGGGTAAAAAGTTTCTGTTTTGCAAGATGAAAAGAGTTCTATGGCTAGATGGTAGTGACAGTGATATAGCAATATGAAGATAATGCCACTGAACTCTACACTTAAAAATGATTAAAATGTTAAATGTTTTTGTGCTTTTAGCTTTATCGAGGTATAATTAATGTACCAAAAATTGCACATATTTAATGTATACATCCTGATGAGTTTGGGCATACACATATATTCATGATACCAATTCCATAACCAAGGTACTAAACATATCCATCACCCCCCAAAATCTCCTTGTGTTCTTTTGTGTTTTATTTCTTTGGTAAGAACAATTAACACAAGATCTATACTCTTAACAAAGTGCATAATACTGTATTATTAATATAGGTTCTGTGCTGTATAGATCCTAGAACTTACTCATCTTGCATAACATAAATTTTGTAGCCATGGAAAAACAATTTCCCATTTCCCTCGACTCCCAGGCTCTGGCAATCATTATTCTATTCTTGTGCTTCTTGAATCTATTTTATATACATCAAACAAATTGAATCATGTAGTATTTGTTCTGTGACTAGCTTATTTCACATAGCATAATGTTCTTCAGGTTCACCCATGTTGTCACAAATGGCAGGCTTTCCTTCTTTGAATAATATTCCATTGTACATATAATATCACATTTTCTTTATCCATTCATCTGTTGATGAATGTTTCCCTATCTTGGCTATTGTAAATAATACTGCAATGAAAATGGGGGTTCAGATATTATCATGGTAAATTTTATGTCGTACATTGTTATCTCTATTTTATCATAATTAAAAAGTATATATACATATAACACATATACACATATGTATGAAAAGACACATACACATTTATATATGTACAAAAGATGCATATATATATATATACATACACACTTAACAAATGAATTCTACTAATCTGGGGAATTTAAAATCAGAAGAAAGTAATATATTAGACAAGAATAACATAGAAATAGGTGGGTAGTTTGGAGTTCAAGTGTTGGGGTTTTATTAAGTATGCATGTTAAAAATTCAAGGAAAAGAACAGAAACCAAAGCAGTGGAGAAAGAAAGGGGAATAAGCTAAAACTGCACAATAAAAAAGCCACAGTAAATAGAAAACAAATTTATATCAGCAATCCCAATAAATGTAAATGAATTAAACTCACCTATTAAAATAACATTCAAACAGGATAAAAGGGTAAAAAGCCCAGCAATATACTCTTTATAAGAGACCTGAAGCATAAAAACATAAAAAGAAGGGGTTGGAAAATGAAATTCCTGGATAAAACAATAACAAACCCTGAAAAGGAATATTATCAGACAAAAGAGAACTTGGACAAAAAGGTGTTCACCAGGATAAAGAGGCATGTTTCCTAATGTGGTAGATTGAAATCTTGGTCCCAATTCTTCACTACCCTCTAATGGTCACATCTTTGCCATTAACTTTGCCTTGTCCTCCCACTTGGGTGTAATTAACATTAAGCTTTGCCATGTGGCTTGCGTTGGGTAATGTATTATTAGTACACTGAGGAGCAGAGGTTTTTAAGGTGTTTGTACGGTCTGTCTTGTGTTCTGGTGATCCATGATGAGAACAGGTCCTGGTAACCACTGTCTTCTTAGCCTGATTAGCAGAAAGAACACCTGTGGAGGAGCAGCTCTAAATCCATCCTGCAGGCTAGCTACTCAGTCAACCCCAGCCTAAATAAGCTGAACAGAGAACCAGGGAACAGGTGAACATGAGAATAAATGCTTGCTGTTATATGCCACTGACTTAGGAGTAGTTTGTTAGGGCAGCATTACTATCCTGGCAATAGCTAAGTAATACACATGATAAAAGATGTGTGCCATATGATATTGAGATGATGAATCTGGAAAAGATCGACAGGAAAACTAGAAAGCAACAGAAGAGAACCAAGAACTTCTAGGGGTAAAAAAAAGTAAGGAAAGGAGACTAAAGAGTGGCCAAAGGGCAGAGAGGACTGCTTAAAACAAAAAACAAAATTTTATACAGATTTTTTTCCCAAGCAGTTATCAAGTATGACAAACACTATACAGAAGTCAACTCAAGACAAAAACCACTACACATATTACAAATACCTAACCATAGAACTTTCACGACAAACATACAAACACCATACAACCACAGGCGACCACAAACATCACCGCAACACAACACACCACAATCACACAGCCCATCACAATTAGTCTATCACCCTCACACGCAATCAGACACATCTCTACCGTCACACACACACTGACTCCCACCACAGTTTTTTGGTCCAGTAATTCCAACCACTCTCCAGCAGCTTATTCCCACCCTGAGCATTTTGCACCGCGGCCACTCCAGACTCGTCGGGCCTCCTCAGAGGCTCCGCCCCATCAGCAGCACGGCTGTGCAGCCCAGAGAGCTCAAGCCCCTCCCCCATGCCCCGCCGCGGGGACGCGGTAGCGTCACCTGCCGGAAACGCCCGAATGCGCATTCAGCGCGCGGTTTCTGGGAGAATGGGTGAAGGTGACCCACAGAAAGACCCAGGCCAGGGGCCGGTAACGCCGAAGCATCCCTTCGCGCCCGCCTCCCAACGGACGTTCCTGAGCACAACAACACCGCCCAGAAGGCTTCGCGGCCCGATTCAACTTCCGGCCAGAAAGCTGTCTGCGTTTCCTGCGTGGGGAAGGGGCTGCGTCAGTCCCGCGGCGAAGGCCCGGCTGGACGATGCCCACCTACCGTGCCTCGCGAACCTGAGACCTGGCTAGACGCTGAGAATTGCAGTTACAGTCGTTTCGGGAGGGTCCAGGCAGGGCTCTGAGAGGAATTGGCCCCGGGTGCCTCTCTGGACCACATTTCCCAGAGGGCTCGGTGGCCCGTCGCTCTTCTCGCAGGAACGCGAATGTTTCGTCACGCCTGGCGGGACCGTTAGATCCGTGAGGTGAGTCCGTCGGTCCCGGGGGAACCGGCTCAGTTGTGCACGTTGCGACGCCGGGAGACTCGAAAGGGGTAAATCGAGGAGCCCGGATATAGGTACCGAGCTGGGTCATCCGGCCGGTGCGGGCGGAGCAGCCTGCAAAGGGGAGGTTGTGAGATTGTGTGTGAGAGAGATTGTGACATTGAGACCTGTGTGCGGATATAGGTTGCCTATCATTGTGGGGTTGTGTCAGCGTGTGTCCCTATGGCTATTGTGACCCCACGACACTGTGGGGGGTACCTGCGACTGTACGAGAGTAACTAACTGTAGGTGTTTGGTGGTGGGTATGTGATTATAACTGTGTAGCTCTTGAGTGTGCTCGTGTGGAGTGCTTGTCGCATTGGTTTCAGTATGACCGTGCTCAAGGTATGGGGCACTATATGTCTGGGCATGGGGTTCCTGTCATATGTAAGATTGTAACTCTAGAACTTTGTCCCCAGGGGACCTCTGTGAAATTTGGTTAGATTATAGTCCCTTGACAGCAGTGACCTCAGCTTTTTCCTGACACACGGATTAGGCAGGATGCCCCATTCTCTGATCTCCATTCCCTGGTGTGATGGGGGCTGGGACTGGGATTGGGACGGGAGGTGACTTCTGACCAGACCAGTTTGGGGGAAAAAGGAAAACGTGGTGTTTTGCAATTACTTTTTCCTCTCCCCATTTCTGCTCTTCTCCAGGTGCAGAAGAGAAGGAAAGAATGCACAATGAACTTCTACAAGCAATGTCCAAGGTGTGTTGGGGTTTTCTCTTTGCTTTCTTTCTTTTGAAAATTAAATGCTTAATAACGATATGCCATTTAATTGTAGGTCCTTATAATTTCCCTATTAGAGGGAAGGATAGTCCTGCCTGGCTGGTTTTAAAGCCCAACAGCACCCATGTACCTATTGTTCACTTATTTGGAAAATGGCTCCACTTCTGTTTTGTTGAGTTTTCTTCTTTTCACATGCAATTGTGAAGATTTTAAAATGAAAACATGGGGCGCCTGGGTGGCCCAGTCAGTTAAGGGACTGACTCTTGATCTAGGCTCAGGTCTTGATCTCAGGATCCTGAGTTCAAGCCCCACATTGGGCTCTGTGCTGGGCATGGAGTCAACATAACATAACAAACATAACATCATAACATAATAAAATAAAATCACGATTATTTTAGAGATTTCAGAAACAGAATTACCAAGAAAAAATAAAATGTGATCACTCAAAAATAACTAATGTTAATATTTTGATTAATTTTTTTTAAAGATTTTATTTATTTGAGAGAAAGAGTGAGAGAGAGAGAGCACACAAAGCAGAGGGAGAGGGAGAAGCAGGCTCCCCTGCTGAGCAGAGAGCCCAATGCGGGGCTTGATCCCAGGACCATAGGATTATAACCTGAGCTGAAGGCACACACTTAACCGCCTGAGCCACGAGGCGCCCCTTGATTAATTTTTAATATTTTTCCAAAATCAATTTATACTTCATTTATCATATAATGTCCTACATTTTCACTAAAAAGTATTGTTCTCCTGTGTTGTCAGATGGTCTTTGTAGATACCATTTTTCAAAGATACATATTTCTTGGGGCGCCTGGGTGTCTCAGTTGGTTAAGCAGCTGCCTTCAGCTCAGGTCATGATCCTGGAGTCCTGGGATCGAGTCCCACATCGGGCTTCCTGCTCCGCAGGGAGTCTGCTTCTCCCTCTGACCCTCCCCTCTCTCATGCTCTGTCTTTCATTCTCTCTCTCTCAAATAAATAAATAAAAATAAAAATAAATACATATTTCTTTGTATGAATGAGTTATGTTCTCTCCTTTTTTTCAGGTCAGTTGTGTCAGACTTTGAAATCTTGAAATATTTATACAAACACACACACACAGATTTGAAATTGGACTTCATGATTAATAATGAGATTGAACACCATTTCATATATTTATTGGTTATTAGGGTTTCTTCTTTTGTGACCTGCCTGTTCAAATCTTTTACTTTTTTGCCCCTGGATTATCTCTTGTTGATTCATAGTTCTTTATATAATCTGGATGTGGATCCTTCGTTGATATTTTTCTACTGTTTAGATTGTTATATCATTTCCTTTAAGGTAGTTTTATGAATAGAAATCCTAACTTTAACACAAAGTTATCAATTATTTTTTTTCATTATGGATGGTCCTTTTTGTATTTCAAGAAATACTTTCCAGGGCACCTGGATGGCTCGGTCATTTGGGCGTCTGCCTTTGGCTCAGGTTGTGATCCTGGAGTCCTGGGATTGAGCCCCATGTCAGGTTCCCTGCTCAGTGGGGAGTCTGCTTCTCCCTCTCCCTCTGCTCCTCCCCCTGCTCATGCGCGCTCTCTCTCTCTCAAATAAATAAATAAAATCTTAAAACAAAAAAATCCTTTCGAGGCGCCTGGGTGTCTCAGATGGTTAGGCGTCTGCCTTCGGCTCAGGTCGTGATCCCAGGGTCCTGGGATCAAGCCCCGCATCAGGTTCCCTGCTCAGCGGGAAGCCTGCTTCTCCCTCTCCCTCTCCCCCTGCTTGTGTTCCCTCTCTTGCTGTGTCTCTCTCTGTCAAATAAATAAAAATCTTAAAAAAAAATCCTTTCCTGTCCCAAGGTTATACAAATATTCTTCTATATTTATGCGTAAAGCTATAAGTTTTGCTTTTTGGGGTTCTCGCTGGCCCAGTTGGTGGAGCATGTGACTTTTGATCTCAGGATTATGAGTTCAAGCCCCACATTGGGTGTAGAGATTACTTAAAAATAAAATCTTAAAATAGAAAAGTTTTGCCTTTCCCATTTATATATTTAATCCACCTATTTAATCCTCCTCTAACTAACTGGCTTTTGTGTATGATGTAAATTGGGGCTGGGCCCAAGGTTTTTCCCACTTATGAATTCCTCCCTAGCTTTCTCAGTACCGTATATTAATCCACTATGTTCCCATTTCATATATATCCAAATATATATAAATCCAGTGTCTGTATGTACGTGGGGTATGTTTATGAGCTCTTTGTTCTGTTGTTCTATAACAGTATCACAGTCTTGATTCTAGCTTCGCTCTCCTTTAAAGGTATTTTGGCTTTTTTTCCTGTGGCTGTTTTTAAGACTTTCTCCCAGTTTTTGGTTTTCTGTCATTTTAGTATAATGTGTCTAAGTGTGCCTTTTAAAAATTTTATCTTCTTGGGATTTGTAGAGTTTTTTTGAATTTGTAGATGGGTGTTTTTTATTAGTTTAGGGAAATCCTCAGCCATCTTCAAAGATTTCCTCTGCCTTATTTTCTCTCTCTCCTCTCCCTTCTCAGGCTCTAATTAAACATAGATTAGAATTTCTTATCGTTACCCTTTTTGTCTCTTAATCTTTTTGGTTTTTAGAGTTGATACACTAGGTGGGTCTACTCTCAATTTTTTAAATGTGGGTGTTTGGTACAGAGGCAAAGGAAATCACATTAAGAATCAGTCACCCTAAATCTATTCAGCTTAAGACCTTTCTGAGTTTTTTTAGAAGATGTCTGAGTATTTCCAATCTATTCTCCTGTGCCAAAACCCAGAGTATCTGGTTCTCCTCTCCCATCAGCCTCTAATTACACTTGCCATTTCTGTAGTGAAGATTGTTGCCCAATATTAACGGGAATAATGCTAGGGGGTTAGTATAGTAGAAGATAAAAGGAATTCATTGAATTTTGTTCTCAGAAGCTAATAAAATGTTTGGGGTTTTTTTAAAAGATTTTATTTTTAAGTAATCTCTACATCTAACATAGGGCTTGAACCTGCAAACCCCAAAATCAAGAGTTTCATGCTCTAGGGGCGCCTGGGTGGCTCAGTCATTGAACATCTGCCTTCAGCTCGGGTCATGATCTCAGGGTCCTGGGATCGAACCCCACATTGGGCTCCCTGCTCTGCGGGAAGCCTGCCTATCCCTCTCCCTCTACCCCTGCTTGTGTTCCCTCTCTCACTGTGTCTCTCTCTCTCAAATAAATAAATAAAATCTTAAAAAAAAAAAAAAAGAGTTTCATGCTCTACCGACTAAGCCAGCCTGGCACCGCCCCCCTGTGCCTTTTTTAACCTAATGTTTAATCAGGAAATATTTGAAGCATTCCTAGTAAAATCAGAAAAAAGACAAGAATATACACCATCACCAGTGTTAAATAACATTGTTGCGTTGGTATTAACCAAAGCACTTAGACACTAACAAAGCACTTAGTTTTAAAAATTAGAAAAGAGGATATAAGATAATCATTTTGCAGATGATATGAATGCGTACCTGGAAAACCAAATCAACTTATAACTAGCACTTTGAAATAAGCAGGACTCCATAGGAAGCAAGCAAAATAAAATTTTTTTCATAATTTCTACTTCAACGCTCTGTATGGGCTAATTTTTTTGTTGCCCTGAATAAAAACTTGTGCAGTCTCTATAATTGTTTTGATCACTCTTTGGTATCCTTTGGTTATTTTCAGTGATAAGGTCAGTCTCATTTTACTAATTATAATCTCCAGTTGTGTATAATAATATGTAAGCTTCATTTAAAGTCTTTTCTTTGAGGGGCACCTGGGTGGCTCAGTCGTTAAGCGTCTGCCTTCGGCTCAGGTCATGATCCCAGGGTCCTGGGATCGAGCCTCTCATCTGGCTCCCTGCTCGGTGGGAAGCCTGCTTCTTCCTCTCCCACTTCCCCTGCTTGTGTTCCCTCTCTCGCTGGCTCTCTCTCTCTCTGTCAAATAAATGAATAAAATCTTTAAAAAAAATAATAAAGTCTTTTCTTTGAGTTCAGGCTTGCTGTAAGCTAGAAACTTATGGTGTGAAAAGGGAGATACGCTAAACTTATTTGTTTCTTTAGCCTAAATTTCTTTTCTCCCACCCAATAAGCTGTGACTCCTATAAGGTTGCAGCAGGTAGGAAAGAGGACGTAAGGAGAAAAGTCTTACTTGACTGGTGCTGTTGTTTTGGTCTTGGTGTCTCTTGCTTTTATGGATGTTCAACACTGACTCATTTTCTTATGGAGTCCTTTTGTAGGATTCTCAGAGTAGTCCCTGCTGGAAACCTCTACTTGTACTTCCCTGTGATGTGGGCAACACATCTCCTTGAAATGGTTACTTATTTTTTTTAAAGATTTTATTTATTTATTTTAGAGATAGAGGGAAGAACAGAGGGATTGGGACAAGCCAACTTGATGCTGAGCACAGAGCCTGATGCAGGGCTCGTTCCCACAACCGTGAGACCATGACCTGAGCTGAAATCAGGAGTCAGGCGATTAACTGACTGAGCCACCCAGGTGCCCCTGAAATGTCTACTTACAATACCTATCTTATACTAGGGATTCTGTGCTCTACTGCTTTGTTGGGAATCACATTGTCCCTCCATTGGGTCCACATCTGGTCCAAAAAGGGGACTGGATACTAGTCTCTGTGCCCTCTAAACTCCAGAAAACACAGCAAAAATTTTCCTAAACAATCTCATTATACTACTTTGGACCTTGGAGTCTAAGATGAAGAAATAAACTAATTTTTTCTATGGGATGGACAGTGTGTGTCATCTTCCAACAACCAATTTTTGGATACCAACTGAGTGTCCCTGCAATTCAATTCTGACACTGATTACCCAGAGTTAACACAGAGCCCCACACGTTTAGGGGCTTAGCCTTATAAGACTACCCTATTTCAGACAGCAGCTCCAAGCCTTGGGTAGCCCCATGGCCCTGCACTTCTGCCCAGCAGACCACAAATTGAGGCATTCCCATGATCCCCACTCGGGTACAGTAATTGATTAGAATGATTCATAGACCTCAGGAAAGTACTACATATATGATCACAGTTTTACTATAAAGAATGCAATTCACGAACAGCAAAATAGTAGAGCTGCATAGGGCAAGGTATGAGAGAGAGGATCATATCTGGAAAGGATCTTAAGGATTTTGCTTAACAAAATGGCTGAAGTGAAAGGTTTTTGTTTTGTTTTAAAGATTTTATTTATTCATTTGAGACAGAGATAGAGAGAGCATGAGCAGGGGAGAGTAAGAGGGAGAGGGAGAAGCAGGCTCCCCTCTGAGCAGGGAGCCCAATGCGGGGCTCGATCCCAGGACCCTGGGATCACAACCCAAGCCGAAGGCAGATGCTTCACCATCTGAGCCACCCAGGCGCCTCCCCCCCCCCTTTTTAAAGATTTTGAAAGGTTTTTTTTCAGTAATGTTTATATTGTGGAAAATTCTGCCACCAGTAAAATAAAAGTTAAAGAATTTATTTTGATAGGGAATAATTCTTGTAACAGTCATAAGAGAACTGTAATTTTCAAGAAATTTAAATTATACTCTTGTCTAAGATGGTGATATTTTACTTATTTTTCAAAGATTTATGTATTTATTTGAGAGAGAGAGCACGAGCAGAAGGGACAGAGGGAGAGGGAGAGAGGATCTGAAGCAGACTCCGTGCTGCACAAGGAGCCCAATGTGGGGCTCTGTCTCACAACCCCAAGATCATGACCTGAGCCAAAACCAAGAGTTGGACACTTACTGACTGCACCATTCAGACACCCCGATGGTGATATTTTAAATTCATGTTTAGGGGCGCCTGGGTGGCTCAGTTCGTTAAGCGACTGCCTTCGGCTCAGGTCATGATCCTGGAGTCCCGGGATCGAGTCCCGCATCGGGCTCTCTGCTCAGCGAGGAGCCTGCTTCTCCCTCTAATCCTCCCCCCTCTCATGTACTCTCTCTCTCTCATTCTCGCTCTCTCAAATAAATTAATCTTTAAAAATAAATAAATCCATGTTTAATCAATTTTGCATTTAAAGAATTCAAGAAATTTTAGAAGACTTAATGAAAAATGGCGGGGCTTTGTCTCAGTACCTAAATCCCACTCCCCTAGGTGGCTACCCTCAAATTTTTTTCTGTTTATCTTGGCACTTTTCCTATATTTATTTTATTTTATTTTTTAATTTAATTTTTAAGTTATCTCTACAGCCAGTGTGGGGCTCAAATTCACAACCCTGAGATCAAGAGGTGCTCACTCCACACTGACTGAGTCGGCCAGGTGCCCTTTTTCCTATACTTCTTTTTTTTTTTTTAAGGTTTTATTTATTTGAGAGAGAGCACGAGTGGGGTTAGAGGCAGAGGGAGAGGAAGAGGGAGAAGCAGACTCCCCGGTGAGCAGGGGATTTGATGTGGGCCTCGATCCCAGGACCCTGAGATCATGACCTGAGCTGAAGGTAGATGCCTAACCGATTGAGCCACCCAGGTGCCCCTTTTTTCCTATATTTCTTTTCTTTTTTTTTTTTAAAGGTTTTTTTTAAGATTTTATTTATTTATTTATTTTAGATTTTTTATTTATTTGAGAGGGAGAGAATGAGAGATAGAGAGCACGAGAGGGAAGAGGGTCAGAGGGAGAAGCAGACTCCCCGCTGAGCAGGGAGCCCGATGCGGGACTCGATCCCGGGACTCCAGGATCATGACCTA